>NC_085097.1:6801568-6986568 GCF_963422355.1 Corticium candelabrum | reverse complement strand
TTATCTTGAGAGTTTGTCTTGCAGTAGAGAGTAGCAGTATGGACGTGACCAAGTTGTGTGATAACTGTATCTTCTGGTTCTTCTCTGATTTCAAAACCATCAATTGCTAAAACTGTAAAAAATTTTGACTTTGAAAGCCAGGTATCTACAACGTTAACCGAACTACTAAGCTAGCTAACTAGCTATCTAGCCAGCATTTGCACACTACAATCCAGCAATGCAATTTTCCAGCAAAACATTGATATCGACATTCTTACCATCTAAGACAACAAAATAGTCGACCAGCCCAAGCAACCAACATCCCGTTTTCTTCATTCTTTTCGTGCAGCTAGATCACGTGAAAGTGGAAAAGGTTTATCTACTGGGCATGCGCTAGGTGCGGGATATATAATTTCTCTACTAGACGTTTCTAGGGAAGGTCATGCACTTAGATAATAACTACACCGCATCTTACGTTTTCTCTAAATCAGCTATGCACTGTCTGGATCTATTTTGTGAGCGTAGGAAGCGGAGACGGGGGGCTCAAGGGGGGCTTGAGCCCCCCGCTCAGTGTAGGAATTGAAATTTTCTGTGCCAGTGACTTTTACAAATCTGTTTACGGTCTGGCAGTCTTTGCTTGCTCATGATTACATCCACGGTACATCCACGGTACATCCACTTTCCCCCGCTAAACATCTCTCTACGCCACTGCTAGCTAACTAAGACTAGAATATCCAAATTCGCGAGACTTTCCGAATTTAAAATCGTGAATTTGACACGATTCAGTACCAAGTTACTTTGTAACGATCTCACGTTAGTACACCAGTGCGTGAGCAATAGCTAGTTAGCTAGAGTGCAGAGTCATAGGGCAATTATTACACCTAGTGTCTGGAAACAGATTGTCTGATATCAATGCTAAAAATTTACTACGTATGTATGTACAGTCCAGTCGAAGCCAAAAAAGATAGCAAGCTAAGAAAAATGCAATACAATTAATTAATTAAAGAAACGAAATTTGCAACTAAAATCTAGAAAAAGCCTACTTCTCAATTACTGATCTGGCTCTATACTTTTTGTGACCACGTGTCTTGTTGTTGTTGTTAATTAACACCAACTATGAAAGTATTATTTTTCTAATCCATCTAATACACAAAAAGCCACGCCTCCTGAGCGCACGTGAGCTAGAAACGGGGCTATGAAAACAGAGTATCGGTCGTTTGAAGTAGTCGCCAGCTTCTTTCATCTTTGGTTACACGGTAAGATGTTCCCTATTTTAGATACAAAACTACGTACTAAGCGTGCACTAGACAGTTAATTCCTTACGCCATCTACTCTAGTGCAAGGAACCCCTTTTCTTGGCTGCAAGTTAGTCATACACGTTCGACGCACATGCTAAGTGTTTGACTGGTTTCTCGACTCGAGGGAACATGATCGCTAAACTTGGGCTTTTGAGAAGCAATGCGAGCGGTACATCGGCGGGTGGTGTCAGCGGTGATAGTTACGTAATATGATGCATGTTAATTTACTGCGTCCACATGCAGTCTTTTTACAGTACAAGGGATTACCAAAAATTGTTTTGTCAATGAAAGCGATTTTATTAGGCAACCTCATTATTCTCAACAATTTGATATAAAGTGTAATTGTCGATTGATTGAATTATGCAAAAATGTTTAAAAATCTTGATGCAAATAATTTATTCTTTACTTAACCTATAGCTGACACTACCCCTGCTTAGCCTTTGGAAACCTCGCTGATATGCGGACCCCATGAGCTACGCCCACGCCTGTGATTCTATTGCACAGTCAGTAATTTTCAAAGAGACTTGTATTGTGTACATGTTAATTACTAGGTCAGTAGTAAAGAAAACGTTAAAAAAGTAAAATCGAATTAAATTTGAGTTTATAGTTTTGGCAGTTGGTGGTCTTGTAATCAGAGAAGAACCAGCAGATACAATTATCACACAAGTTGGTCACGTCCATACTGCTACTCTCTACTGCAAGACAAACTCTCAAGATAATTCGACAATCACTACTTGGTACCAAGATGACGTCAACGTAAAAGAAGGAGGTTTACCTTTCTATAACATAACGAAAGAAAGTCTTGTGGTTCAAACTACGGATATCAATGATCCCGGAGTAATTCTAGAAGGATTGTATTATTGTGTGATCAACAACGGAACGGTAGCGGTCAGAAGCAAGAGCGCGTATATTAGAGGTACATTATACGTTTGCCAATTAATTAATTAATTAACTTGAAAGTAACTACGACATGCCTAAATGTATGAATATGGTATAATTTTACAAACTAGGAAATCGTTTCATTTTCTTTGTTCCTCCATTGGCCAGAGCTTTTTCCACGCAAGCAACAGTTGTAGTAGCTCAAAGTGGTTACCTACAACTACCAGTATCGGACAACAGACCTTTCTGGTTAGTAGAATGTGAAAGTGTCACTATCAGTTGTACATCTACAAGCTGTCCATTTTGGCATGACGTATCTGTGACTGGTCGACTCGTCGTTTTCTCCGTCCTTCGCATTAGATACAGTGAAATCAGAAACAACATTGACAAATGTAGAAATGAAAGCACAATACGTGTCATCGGTACAATTGGAACACCTCGAATGGAAGGAACGTTTACCTTTAAAGGTTAGATTTTAGTTGAATAATTAGATAACAAATACAGAGTTTACGTTTGTGTATTGTAATGGATGTTTGTCGTTCTAGATACTATATCATTGTTTCCAAGGGCTTATATTCAAAATCAAAATATTTTTATTCAAGTTGGCAGTAATGCAACCCTTTACTGCATATCCAGTCATAGTAGCAGCCCGTACACGTGGAAAAGAGATGGTTCTGTGATTGTTGTTGGTATGAGATTTTCATTGCTCATTGATGGTGTGCTGCACATACAAAACGTGACTGAACAAGACAGCGGGCACTATGAATGCACTGCTACCGCAACATTTCCATCATTTGGCGTTGAAACCAGAAAAGTGTCATGGAGTGTTACTGTATACAGTAAGTCATTTCCTACAAATTGTATACTTTTAGCTAATTTATACTTTCCAGTAACAATATTAATTGTTGTAAAGGCTTACCGCGTGTTACTCTATCTCTTTCTCAACTGAACGACACGCGCACTGAACAGTTCTGCAACACAACCCACCTTGTTGTTCCCTGCATTCTAAATCATCTCCCAACTACAGTAAAGTGTCAAGCAAAAGGATCTTTTCCGATGTTGATTCAACTATTTCGCAACGCCCAGTTGCTGTTAAAGCAAAACGTGACGAATGCCAATCATGCTGTGCAGCACACAATTTTATCTCCTCGTTTAGGAATCTATCAATGTATCGCTAGAAATGAGTATGGCAGCAAACAATCATCACTCTACGCAACAGTATCTGGTAAACGGTACCATGTTGTTGTACACTGTAGAGTTTGTGTTGCTATTGTCAGTATATATTGCGTATACTGTAGGTGTTGTTCCAACTGTTTTTGCTACAAGTCGCTCATCAACAACGGAAGCTACATCTCCATCGATGCCACAGTCTACTGACTACGTGACTGCGTCACAGTCAATTCCTCGAGCGTCAAGTACGTCAACTAGTTCCTCATATTCGTCTCAACTTACGAATGCAAGTTAGTAAACACTGCGCTACTCATTGACGTTATATTACTAGAAATTCTTGTTTTGAGTTTAGCATCTCATAATGTGCAATCTACTTCTGGAACGAAGTCTCCGAGAGTTACTAGTGCTCCAGTTACCGTCACACAAGCTAATGCGTCATCCGTGTCTCTATCCAGTAGTTCTTCGACTCTCAATCTTCCTACCACTTCGACACCACGCACCAGCTCGTCTTCTCAACGATCAGATCTTATACCAACGACATCAACCGTTTTGCCAACGTCTCAAACCGCATCACCTCCATCCCACTATACAAACACTCTTTCCTCATCAGGTATGCCATTGCTGGTTATGCTCTAGCCTTTATAAGTTTAGTGAATCAATTAATTAACTGTAAAGGTGCAGCCAATCTCCCTAGTGGAAAAGTGACGAGTGCAGCGACTAGTGCAGACGCAAGTGAAAGTACAACTAAGCCAGCAACAAAAGCAACAACACCAACGCGTAAGTATAGCAATTTATAAATTTATCTAGTTCCTAACGTGAGTATCTACTAGCTGCAAAAGAGTCTGACGGTCAATCAATTGCAGTAGTTGCTGGTGGAGCTGCAGGTGGAGTCGTCGTCTTAATTGTCTTTCTAATCATTATCATCGTCACTTGCTATCGACGTACACAAAGTCAACCAAAATTTTAACGTCTGCCTATGCCAGTGATTTTAGTATCTAAATAAATTATGCTTAGGTTTTGCACTCGATGAAGATAAGCAACGGTCTCCAGTAGCAAGTGCTACCACAATCGACAATCCCACCTACTGGACAGAAACAACAAATAGAGAAAGACTGAAACAAAGTCATGTTGACAGCAGTGGACAAACAGCTGCGTCCTCCTCATACGAAACTATTAACAAACCGACGGCTATTGTTTCACCCGTGCAACGCCCCACTGCGACCGGAAGCGACGGGATAAAAAAAGAAGATGAGTATGATGTGTTGGACCGAAAAATGGAAGATGAAGTGATTGTTACAAAACTTGACGGTCTAGACGAACGTTACTCAACGCTAGAAAGCAGCAAATACAGTGTGTGTGACCGAAAGACGGATGAAATTCCTGTTACAACAGAAGGCATTCCATTGGAGGGTTACTCTGTAGTTAAGCGAATGTCGGACAAGAGGCAGAAGAATGCCGATAGCAGTCGCTCAGATGGTCAATATGAGGAAGCAGTGATAAGTGGTTAGTATGTTATTTAGTGATTCTTGTATAGTAAATATTATATTACACACACACACACACACACACACGCACGCACCGACGCACGCACGCGCGCGCGCACACACACACACACACACACACACACACACACACACACACACACACACACACACTACGAGACAGAAATTAAAATAATACCATGTGTTCTATTCTTAGGAGCTTACGCACTCGTTGGCAGTGCAAACAATTCTTCATCTAACGTCCAAAGACAAAGCGATCTCCAAAAAGATAGCCCGTATGCGGTACCTGACAAACCGAAACAAGCAGTAGGTGCGCGTTTGTCTGCGTCTTCTACGAATGGTAGGCACTCTGAAGTTACCGCCAAAAAGCCGAAACAGCTCGCACAACGTTTGTCTACAACATCTGCAAGTGAACCATATGAAGAAGTCGTGCAGTCGGGTAGTACTAAAGAAGAAAATCCTTACTCTCTACCGAGTGAGCACAAAGCTAAGGCTCGTAAGAATACTGTGTCACCAAAAACTGAGTATTCCTACGCCAAGCCTGATTCCAAACGAGCAACGACGGTCGAGAGTGACCGCTTAGTGATAGGAGAGGTCAGGCCAACAAAACAAGACGATGAAGAAATGCCACAAGGAAATAGTGAAAATCCCTACGCTGCACCAGATGAAGTAAAGCACAAGAACGCCAGAAGTGTTACACTCCCCAGTGAGTACTCCTATGCGAGGCCCAACGTCAAGAGAGAAATGGAGATATCAGGTGACCGTTTGGTGACCAGAGCAGCAGCAATGACGGCACAACAAGACGACACAGGCGGCATACCGAATGACGAGAACGATGAGAATCCATATGCTCTACCAGATGAGAACAAAACGAGGACGACTCGCAATGCTCCTCCATCACTACCTCCACCAAATGCACAAGATTCTCGCACCCAACCAGAACTACACGATCAGTCCAACGCAGACAGATCTGCTGGTAAAAGTGATTCATCTATCTCACCCTGTCAATTCACTGCAGTAAAAGACACATACGCTGTTGCCACTAAACAATCTAAGAAGAAACAGTCGACCGTGTCACACATGTCAGTTGGTGACAGTGAATACGCTGTTGCCAACATACAAGCCAAGAAAAAACAATCAACAGTCTCACATATGTCAGTTGGTGACAGTGAATATGCTGTATCGAGCAAGCTACCATCGGGAAGTCCAAAATCAAACCGAAAACCTGCAATCGCATCTAAACCAAAGCATTACCAGACGGAAGGGACCAAATATACTGTATCCGCAAAGTCTCGATCTTTGCCTCGCGATGCGATGAATGCAACTGCTTCATCGGTTCAAAAGAAAGGAGTAAGAGAAAACTAATATTGCATGTTATATTGAGCAGAATGCTGAGTTTATTTACTGTAATTTGCTTTGACTAGAAGTCTGACGTGAAGTATACAGACGTGGAGATTATACCGTCGGAAACGAAGCGACACGTGACGTCTGAAGAAAACGTGGAGTACGCCACTATTGACCATGTTAAGCATTGAAACATTTAGTTAATACATTGACATAAATGCAGCTCTACTTGCACTCTAGTGCAATAACTTTTCTAAATTCTTGCTTTTTGTATCGTATATATTGCTTTGTTTATCGTATATATGTTGCTGTTGTCTGTTTATATACAATCGTCATTAATCATTGTATTACAATCATTCAATAAATTCATATTGTAGCTGTTGTATTCACTGGTTTGAATGATCACTAAGCAACAAGCAGAAAGAAACGTATACTCAGAAAAGTCACACACACACACACACACACACACACACACACACACACACACACACACACACACACACACACACACACACACACACACACACACACACACACAGGAGTAGAGTCGTGACTATGGTGCGATGTACATTGTAGTGTCAATAATGCTAAAGAAACATTTGTAACAACGGTGCATTTGATTCCTCCTGGTTCAACTGCAGATAAGACAACATGCTCCTCTACCTAGACTCTACTAACAGCAAACCGGAAAATATCTCACAGTTTACCAGATTAATGATGCTTATCTAGAAATCAAATTTTACAATATTGATTTTATAGTTTTGTAATGTGAATCAATGAATGTTTTAATTCTATTGCACCTAGATAAGTTTCCACAGTCAATCTCTCTTGGATATATATATACATACACAAAACACTAATTAATTAAAGACAACACAAGACTAAAATAGATATTTCCATACAAACACACACTACATCATTCATTCAACACTAGACACTAAAGTGTCCACTTCCTGTCTGATGAGTGACACTTTTCGTTGAATTGCACCGCCCATCTCTATAAACCGTTCAACAAAAATGCTAAAAATAAATTATTAATTAATTTTATAAATTGAAATACACTAATGCAAAACATTGAGATATCTGTAAATTGTGTAATCGTAATCGTATTTGCAGGCATTGTCTGCTAACAGGTCTGCTGTAATTTGGTAACAACGATATCAAATTAATAGGTGAAAACATTGATTTTAATTTTAGAATGATTTGATTGTTTTTATATTGAATTTGAGTGTGCACTTGTCAGTCAATATCAATTATCACAGTTTACTGTTTTAGTTACTACCAAGCAGAGCAAACTATCAATGATTGTCAAAAATTAATTAGAAATAAAATGTTGATTAAATACTGCACAAAATTGTGTTCAGAACAATTGTATCAGACTGATTAACACCAAGGCTGATATGATATGCCTAGAGCAGAGCTGATACACAGTTAAGGTGATGTAATATGATTGTGCATGATTAATTGTCCAAGTTGATAATTGCCGAGCGTAGCGAGGCTTCTAATCCGGGTAGCACAACAGAAATGGCGAGGTCCTATATGGGTCTCCATCAAGCTTCTGGTATATATATATATATATATATTATGTGTACACATAAATCTCAAATTTCTCCTCCCCACGACCACGTTTCATGATAGGACCTACCCTAAAAAACCGTTTTCGTGTCCGACTACAGATGAGTCTAAGAACGATTCGTGCAAGTGACCAAACCACGGAGAAAATGCTTCATCAAGTTCCGTCGCCCCATCCCTTTGTATTGTAGCTAGTTATAGACTGTGTGTACGTGACAACCAAGAAACACCTTCAGGAGTTGAATGTCACCTACAGTCAACTATTCACACGTCCCATACAACGAATCCTTTACTACACTGTGCTGCATCTAACACTGTATTTTAGAGATGGTATGTAATTGACAAAAAGAAACACTTTATTAGCTGAATGCCACCTACAGTCAACTTTTCACACATCTCATACTACCATCAATCCTTTACTACAATGTGCTGCATCTAACACTGTTGATAGTCAATGTTTGCTGATATCAATCTCTATGTCAGTAAATACCATATCACTGTCGTTACAACGGAACTGAGTGCATACCTATACTGTACATTTCAATTGTCTTGATCACGATCGCAAAACGACGACTACCTATACCAGGCCTTTATACGTAATCTAAACTACTAGGAAGTTTACATGTTGAAACAAATAAGTATTGTCTAGCTAGGACTCAGCTTCAGTAGACAGTCTGAAAGCTCCGTTGAAAGTGTTATTCACGAACGCGAAGGGCCTACGGATACCGTAGAACTAGTTATCAATTAATTATTGATATTCTGTAGGTTATTCACCTGGCAGGTGTACTCAATTTGTGACAACCTAAAACAATAAAACTCAAGAAGATGTTGTAAATCAGCTAATAAAAGGACGTTTGAAGTATATATAGCAGCCTAATGTCTCCATTTCCGTCTTGACAATCAATTTAACAAAATAAAACTAGTAAACACTTGTATTGCAGCAATATGTTTATCTAGTGAACTTGTGTCATCCTGTTTAGCAACCACACTGCCTCCCTCCATTCCATGAGGACATCTCACCACACCTGTCTATAGCTTGCTTCCTGTATGACAGATTTAGAAGGTTCATGCCTAGTTTACATTAGTACACGGTACAATCTTCTCTGTTTATTGTTGTATTACTGATTAACAGTAGACAGACACAACATGATAGAGATACACCGAAACTAAGCAAATAAAACATTATATGTATAAAAAGTAGAACAACGACCATGCATGCAGAGACGATAATCAATACTCTACTAGTCTAGACGCAGTCAACATATCAAGTACAATGAATGGTGCATTTTAATCCTAGAAGTGACGCCTAAAGAGTGCCAAAAATATCAATAGTTATAGAAGCCTGCTAACACTCTTACTTGCAATGCAAAAACAGTAGGCCACCCACCTCAATCAACAGCCTAACAGTAAGATCCCGGATTATCGGGATATAACGTTATAAGGCGTGGTGTGTAGCTTGCGTACGTGCGTGGATGTGTTAGATGTGTGTGTGTGTGTGTGTGTGTGTGTGTGTGTGTGTGTGTGTGTGTGTGTGTGTGTGTGTGTGTGTGTGTGTGTGTGTGTGTGTGTGTGTGTGTGTGTGTGTGTGTGTGTGTGTGTGTGTGTGTGTGTGTGTGTGTGTGTGTGTGTGTGTGTGTGTGTGTGTGTGTGTGTGTGTGTGTGTGTGTGTGTGTGTGTGTGTGTGTGTGTGTGTGTGTGTGTGTGTGTGTGTGTGTGTGTGTCTTATTCCGTTTTAAGTTGTGTGTATTTAAAGTTTAATTAAGATTAATGTATAGATTAATAAATTAATATTCTTCTAAAGACTTGTACTCAAATTGGTACTTAATTAACTGTGCTGTAAAATCAGCTTTTCGTTAATTAAATTAAAGTTAGTTGCTAAACGGATGTATATTGTAAAATGTAAAATGATGAAGAAAAACGTGTACATACAACTAGAAAAACAGTACTATCTAGTAGTGTAGTTGTTGATTAGCTAGAACCATGCGTGCTGATAGAATTGATGAGCTACATTTGTCTGCTAGATGTTCTACATCTGTCTGTTTTTGCGTCGTCGAGGCTTAGAAATGTTCTCGTCGGAACGTTGGCGTTTAGTTGTATCCATTCCTACCTCTTCGTACTGTACAACATCAGTCGATGATGGAGCCGTTCCTCCTCTAGCGTGTGATGATATAAAATTGTAAGCAGGATTTTCTCTCATTGTTGTCTCTTCGCTCTTTTTCTGACTAGATTCTATATCACGAGGAAAAATTAGTAATTGATAAAATTACACTGTAATTAACCTAGCACATGAAGACAAGACACGTGGAAAATAATCACTCTAATCATAGTAAACTTATGTCTATGCCTCAACTGTTATGTATTGTCCTAAGAATATGTATTCGGGTGAATTATTAAAGCTCACTTCAATGTTTTCTAATTATCCATATCATAATAAGTATAACTCCAAATAACAAGACGGATACAACCCATCCTGATACTGCAACACCCGTCGAATCTGAAGACTTTCTTTCACTTTCTTGTCCACCACCTGCTGTAGAAAAGTAGACAGTATACGATAAACGATTTGTTATTTCAATTCAGTTAGTCAAGTCAATCATTATCTAGATTATAAACATTAAACATTAGACCAAACCGATTTCTGTACATATTCTACCTTTTCAACGTATTTAAGGTTGATCAATTACGTGATGACGGGAAGTTAGTTTGCGCTCTTGCTGTTGAAGTAATCACCGGACGAGAGGGATAAGATGCAGTCTGTGTAAATGAAGTTTCTGTCTTTGCTTGCTTGCTTGTTGACGACTCTGTTGTGTCTGGATGTAAAGCTACAACAAAATGTAATAATAAATAAATGATGCATCCAAATAGAGTCTAGCTTAGAGATAGTAAAGAGACTTGCTGTACGAGATGGTGTAAGAGTAGATCTGGTGAAGATAATAGAGATCCTCCTATTTGACGAAATATCGATAGAATCTAAAAAAATGGCAATCCAATTATCTAATTTGCAGTTTTGCCATTGACAATCGGCGACTTCCAACTTGTGGGCAGATGCCGTGACGTTAATGAACTAGAATAATGATTTGATGACTTTGTCACTAATGGGTGAAGTAGAGATGTAGTAGTCACGTAGTCAGATGCAGTAGATTGTGGCATCGATGGAGCTGTAGTTGCCGCTGTTAGTAAACGACTTGTAGCAGAAACAGTTGGAACAACACCTAAAGTATACGCAATACTGACAATACTTGATAGAACTCTACAGTGTACAACAACATGGTACCGTTTACCTGATACTTTTGCGTAGAGTGATGATTGTTTGCTGCCATACTCATTTCTAGCAATACATTGATAGATTCCTGAACGAGGAGATGAAATTGTGTGCTGCACAGCATGATTGGCATTCGTCACGCTTTGCTTCAACAGCAACTGGGCGTTGCGAAATAGTTGAATCAACATCGGAAAAGATCCTTTTGCTTGACACTTTACTGTAGTTGGGAGATGATTTAGGATGAAAGGAACAACAAGGTTGGTTGTGTTGCAGAATTGTTCAGTGCGTGCGTCGTTCAGTTGAGATAGAGATAGAGTAACACGCGGTATACCTTTACAACCATAGGCAACACAACGGTACAATATTGTCACTGTACACTACAAATTTAGAAGTAGATAATTTGTAGAATTGACTTACTGTATACAGTAACACTCCATGACACTTTTCTGGTTAGAACGCCAAATGATGAAATGTTGCTGTAGCAGTGCATTCACATTGCCTGCTGTCTTGTTCAGTCACGTTTTGTATGTGCAGCACACCATCAATGAGCAATGAAAATCTCATACCAACAACAATCACAGTACCATCTCTAGTCCACATGTACGAACTGCTAATATGACTGGATATACAGTAAAGGGTTGCATTGCTGCCAACTTTAACAAAAATATTTTGAATTTGAGTATAAGTCCTTGGAACCAATGATAAAGTATCTATAACGACAATCATCCATTACAACACACAATGTAATCCCTTTATTTGTTGTCTAATAATTTTTTAACTAAAATCTAACCTCTAAAGGTAAACGCTCCTGCCATTCGAGGTGTTCCAATTGTACTGATGACACGTATTGTGCTTTCATTTCTACATTTGTCAATGTTGTTTCTGATTTCACTGTATCTAATGCGAAGGACGGAGAAAACGACGAGTCGACCAGTCACAGATACGTCATGCCAAAATGGACAGCTTGTAGATGTACAACTGATAGTGACACTTTGACATCTAACTAACTAGAAAGGTGTGTTGTCCGATACTGGTAGTTGTAGGTAACCACTTTGAGCTACAACAACTGTTGCTTGTATGGAAAATAATGAATTCTTTGGAGGATCAAATAAGATAGAACGTGTTGCTAGTTTGTAAAATTAAACCATATTCATACATTTAGGAATGACGTAGTTACCTTTAATTAATTAATTAATTAATTGAAAAACGTACACTGTACCTCTAATGTACGCGCTCTTGCTTCTGACGTCTACCGTTCCGTTGTTGATCACACAATAATACAATCCTTCTAGAATTTCTCAGGATCATTGATATCCGTAGTTTGAACTAAAAGACTTTCTTTTGTTATGTTATAGAAAGGTAAACTTCCATCTTCTACGTTGACGTCATCTTTGTACCAAGTAGTGATTGTCAAATCATCTTGAGAGTTTGTCTTGCAGTAGAGAGTAGCAGTATGGACGTGACCAACTTGTGTGGTGACTGTATCTGCTGGTTCTTCTCTGAATTCAAAACCATCAATTGCTAAAACTGTAAAAACAAGTTTTGATTTTGAGAGCCCCGTCTCTACAACTTAAATTCTGCCCGTTTTTAGCCGAACTAATAAGTTACTAGCTAGTTAGCCGACATTTGCACACTACAATCCAGCAATGCAATTTTTTTAGCAAAACACTGATATCGACATTCTTACCATCTAGGACAACAAAAACAGTCGACCAGTCCAAGCAACCAACATCCTGATTTCTTCATTCTTTTCGTGCAGCTAGATCACGTGAAATTGTAAAAGGTCTAAACTGGGCATGCGCTATAGGTGCGGGATACATAGTTTCTCTACTAGACGTTTCTATGAAAGATCATGCACCTACTAAAAAGTAGATAATAGCTGCACCGCATCTTGCGTTTTCTACAGGTCAGCTACGCACTGTCTATATCTATTTGTGAGACCTTTCAGGCGTAGGAAGCGGAGACTGTGGGCTTGATCCCCCCGCGTCCGCTCAGTGTAGGAATTGAAATTTTCTGTGCCAGTGACTTTTGCAAAGTTGTTTACGGTCTGGCAGTCTTTGCTTAGTCATGATGACATCCACGATATATCCACGATACATCCACGGTACATCCACGGTACATCACGGTCACTCCCCCCCGCTGAACATATTCCTATGCCACTGTTACCTAATCAGGACTAGAGTATTCAAGTTCGCGAGACTGTTTCCGAATTTAAAGGCGTGACTCTTGACACAATTGCGTTTCTACTTCAGTATCAAGTTACTTTTGCAACGATCTCACGTTAGTACAGTACCGATGCTTGAGTAATAGATAGTAGCCTCGTACCAGACCCTCTCGCGCCGTCGTGCTCGGTTCCCGTATAAAGGTGTTATACGGGAACCGAGCACGACGGCGCGAGAGGGACTACTATCTAGTACTACTACTAGGACTACTACTAGTAGTACGAGGCTAATAGATAGTTAGTTAACACCAACTATAAAAGTATTATTTTTCTAATCCATCTAATACACAAAAGCCACGCTTTCTGTGCGCACGTGAGCTAGACACGGGGCTATGAAGACAGAGTATCGGTCGTTTGAAGTAGTCGCCAGCTTCCTTCATCTTTTGTTACACAGTAAGATGTTCCCTACTTTAGATACAGAACCACGTACAAAGCGTGCACTAGACAGTTAATTAATTACGCCATCTACTCTAGCTAGTGCAAGGAACCCCTTTTCTTGGCTGCAAGTTAGTCATACACGTTCGGCGCACATGCTAAGTGTTTGGCTGGTTTCTCGACTCGAGGAAACATGATCGCTAAACCGGGGCTTTCGAGAAGCAATGCAAGCGGTACATCGGCGGGTGGTGTCAGCGTTGATAGTTAAATTAATTAGGTAATATGATACATGTTAATTAATTTACTGCGTCCACATGCAATCTTTCTACAATACAAGGAATTACCAAAAATTGTTTTGTCAACGAAAGCGATTTTATTAGGCAAGCTCATTATTCTGAACAATTTGATATAAAATGTAATTGTCGACTGATGAACTATGCAAAAATGTGTAAAAATTTTAATGCAAATAATTTTTTCTTTACTTAACCTATAGCTGACACTATCGGCTGCTTAGCCTTTGGAAACCTCGCTGATATGTGGGCCCATGAGCTACGTTCACCCCATGATTCTATTGCACAGTCAGTAATTTTCAAAAAGATTTGTATTGTGTACATGTTACAGTAATTACTAGGTCAGTGGTAAAGAAAACGTTAAAAAGTAAAATTTAATTAAATTTGATTTTATAGCTTTAGCAGTTGGTGGTCTTGTAATCAGAGAAGAACCAGTAGATACAGTTATCACACAAGTTGGTCACATACGTACTGCTACTCTCTACTGCAAGACAAACTCTCAAGATAATTCGACAATCACTACTTGGTACAAAGATGACGTCAACGTAGAAGATGAAAGTTCACCTTTCTATAACCTAGCGAAAGAAAGTCTTGTGGTTCAAACTACGGATATCAATGATCCCGGAGAAATTCTAGAAGGATTGTATTATTGTGTGATCAACAACGGAACGGTAGCGGTCAGAAGCGAGAGCTCGTACATTAGAGGTACATTACACGTTTGTCAATTAATTAATTGATTAATTAAAGGTAACTACGTCATCCCTAAATGTATGAATATGGTTTAATTTTACAAACTAGGAGCACATTCTGTCATATTTGATCCTCCAAAGAATCCATTCTTTTCGACACAAGCAACAGTTGTAGTGGCTCAAAGTGGTTACCTACAACTACCAATACCGGACAACAGACCTTTCTGGTAGGTTGAATGTGAAAGTGTCGTTGTACATCTACAAGCTGTCCATTTTGGCGTGACGTATCTGTGACTGGTCGACTCGTTTTTTTCTCCGCCCTTCGCATTAGATACAGTGAAATCAGAAACAACATTGACAAATGTAGAAATGGAAGCACAATGCGTGTCATCGGTACAATTGGAACACCTCGAATGGAAGGAACGTTTATCTTTAAAGGTTAGATCTTAGTTGAATAATTAGATAACAAATAAAGGGTTAAACGTCTGTGTGTTGTAATGCATGTTTGCCGTTCTAGATACTATAAAATTTCTTCCAAGGGCTTATATTAAAAAATCAAAATATTTTTGTTTAAAGTTTACAGTAATGCAACCCTTTACTGAATATCCAGTCATATTAGCAGCTCGTACACGTGGAAAAGAGATGATAGTACTGACATTGTTGTTGGTATGAGATTTTCATTGCTCATTGATGGTGTGCTGCACATACAAAACGTGACTGAACAAGACAGCGGGCAATATGAATGCACTGCAACCGCAACATTTTCATCATTTGGCGTTGTAACCAGAAAAGTGTTATGAAGTGTTACTGTATACAGTAAGTCAATTTCTACAAATTATATACTTATAAATGAATTATTTACATATTGCACAGTGAAAATATTGTGTGTTAAATTACTTGTTGTAAATTATGGTTTACCGCGTGTTACTCTATCTCTATATCAACTAAACGACACACGCTCTGAACAGATTTGCAACACAACCAACCTTGTAGTTCCCTGCATCATAGATCATCTCCCAACTACAGTAAAGTGTCAAGCAAAAGGATCTTTTCCGATGTTGATTCAACTATTTCGCAACGCCCAGTTGCTGTTAAAGCAAAACGTGACGAATGCCAATCATGCTGTGCAGCACACAATCTATCAATGTATCGCTAGAAATGAGTATGGTAGCAAACAATCATCGCTCTACGCAACAGTATCAGGTGAATGGTACCATGTTGTTGTACACTGTAGAGTTTGTGATGCCATTGTCAATATATATATATATATATATATATATATATATATATATATATATATATATATATTGCGTATGCTGTAGGTGTTGTTCCTATTGTTTCTGCTACAAGTCGCTCATCAACAACCGCAGCTACATCTCCATCGATGCCACAATCTACTGACTACGTGACTACGTCACAGTCAACTCCTCAATCATCAAGTACGTCAATTAGCTCCTCATATTCGTATCAACCTACGAATGCAAGTTAGTCTGCACTACGCATTGACGTTATATTACTAGAAATTCTTGTTTTAAGTTTAGCATCTCATAATGTGCAATCTAAATCTGAAACAAAGTCTTCTAAAGTTACTAGTGCTCCAGTTACCGTCACACAAGCTAATGCGTCATTAGTGTCTTTATCCAGTAGTTCTTTAAATCTCAACCTTCCTACCACTTTAACACCACGCACCAGCTTGTCTTCTCAACGATCAGAGCTTATACCAACGACATCAACCGTTTTGTCAACGTCTCAAACCGTATCACCTCCATCCCATCATACAAACACTCCTTCCTCATCAGGTATGCTATTGCTGGTTATACTCCAGTCTTTATAAGTTTAGTTAATCAATTAATTAACTGTAAAGGTGCAGCCAATCCCCCTATTGGAAAAGTGACAAGTGCAGCGACTAGTGGAGACGCAAGTGAAAGTACAACTAGGCAAGCAACAAAATCAAAGACACCAACGCGTAAGAATAGTAATTTATAAATTTATCTAGTTCCTAACATGAGTATCTACTAGCTACAAATGAGTCTGACGGTCTACCAATTGCAGTAGTTGCTGGTGGAACGGTAGGTGGAGTCGTCGTCCTCATTGTCTTTCTAATCATTATCATCGTCACTTGTTATCGACGTAAACAAAGTCAACCAAAATTTTAACGTCTGTCTATGCCAGTGATTTTAGTATCTAAATAATTATGCTTAGGTTTTGCACTCGATGAAGATAAGCAACGGTCTCCAGTAGCAAGTGCTACCACAATCAACAATTCCATCTACTGGACAGCAACAACAAATAGAGAAAGACTGAAACAAAGTCATGTTGACAGCAGTGGACAAACAGCTGCGTCCTCCTCGTACGAAAATGTTAACAAACCGACGGCTATTGTTTCACTCGTGCAACGCTCCACTGTGGCAGGAGAGGACGGTATAAGAAAAAAAGATCAGTATGATGTGTTGGACCGAAAAATGGAAGATGAAGTGATTGTTACAAAACATGACAGTCTAGACGAACGTTACTCAACGCTAGAAAACAGCAAATACAGTGTGTGTGACCGAAAGACGGATGAAATTCCTGTTACAACAGAAGGCGTTCCATTAGAGGGTTACTCTGTAGTTAAGCAAATGTCGGACAAGAGGCAGAAGAATGCTGATAGCAGTCGCTCAAATGGTTAATATGAGGAAGCAGTGATAAGTGGTTAGCATGTTATTTAGTAATTCTTGTATAGTAAATTTCATATTACACACACACACACACACACACACACACACACACACACACACACACACACACACACACACACACACACACACACACACACACACACTATGAGACAGAAATTTAAATAATACCATGTGTTCTATTCTTAGAAGCTTACGCACTCGTTGGCAGTGCAAACAATCCTTCATCAAATGTCCAAACACAAAACGATCTTGAAGAAGATACCCCGTATGAGGTACCAGACAAACCGAAACAAGCAGTAAGTTCACGTTTGTCTGCGTCTTCTACGGATGCTAGGCACTCTGAAATTACCGCCAAAAAGTCAAAATAGCTCGCACAACGTTTGTCTACAACATCTGCAAGTGAACCATATGAAGAAGTCGTGCAGTCAGGTAGTACTAAAGAAGAAAATCCTTATTCTCTACCGAGTGAGCACAAAGCTAAGGCTCGTAAGGATACCGTGTCACCAAAAACGGAGTATTCCTACGCCAAGCCTGATTCCAAACGAGCAACGACGGTCGAGAGTGACCGCTTAGTGATAGGAGAGGTCACAACAACAAACAAAGACGATGAAGAAATGCCACAAGGAAATAGTGAAAATCCCTACACTGCACCAGATGAAGTAAAGCCCAAGAACGCCAGAAGTGTTACACTCCCCAGTGAGTACTCCTATGCGAGGCCCAACGTCAAGAGAGAAATGGAGATATCAGGTGACCGTTTGGTGTCCGGAGCAGCAGCAATGACGGCACAACAAGACGACATAGACAGCAAACCAAATGACGAGAACGATGAGAATCCATACGCTCTACCAGATAAGAAGAAAACACAAGGACGACTCGCAATGCTCCTCCATCACTTCCCCTACCAAATGCACAAGATTCTCGCACCCAACCAGAACAATACGATCAGTCTAACGCAGACAGATCTGCTGGTAAAAGTGATTCATCCATCTCTCCCAACCATTTCACTACAGTAAAAGACACATGCGCTGTTGCCAATAAACAATCTAAGAAGAAACAGTCGACCGTGTCACACATGTCAGTTGGTGACAGTGAATACGCTGTTGCCAACATACAAGCCAAGAAAAAAATCAACAGTCTCACATATGTCAGTTGGTGACAGTGATTAGATATGCTGTATCGAGCAAGCTGCCATCAGGAAGTCCAAAATCAAACCGAAAACCTGCAGTCGCATCCAAACCAAAGCATTACCAGACGGAAGGGACCGAATATACTGCATCCGCAAAGTCTCGATCTTTGCCTCGAGATGCGATGAATGCAACTGCTTCATCGGTTCAAAAGAAAGGAGTAAGAGAAAACTAATATTGCATACTAGGTTGAGCAGTATGCCGAGTTTATTTACTGTAGTTAGCTTTGACTAGAAGTCTGACGTGAAGTATACAGACGTGGAGATTAAACCGTCGGAAACGAAGCGACACGTGACGTCTGAAGAAAACGTGGAGTACACCACTATTGACCATACCAAGCACTGAAACATTTAGTTAATACATTGACATAAATGCAGCTCTACTTGCACTCTAGTGCAACAACTTTTCTACATTCTTGCTTTTTGTATCGTATCTATTACTCTGTTTATCGTATATATGTTGCCGTTGTCTGTTTATATACAATTGTTATTAATCATTGTATCACAATCATTTAACTTAATAAATTCGTATTGTAGCTGTTGTATTCACTGGTTCGAATGACCACTAAGCAACTAGCAGAAATAAACGTATACTCAGAAAAGTCACACACACACGCACGCACACACACACACACACACACACACACGCACGCACACACACACACACACACACACACACACACACACACACACACACAGATAGGTTTCCACAGTCAATCTCTCTTGGATATATACATACACAAAACAGTAATAAGAAGACAACACAAGACTAAAATAGATATGTCCATACAAACACACACTACAACATTCATTCAACACTAAAGTGTCCACTTACTTTCAGATGAGTTACAGTTTCCGTTGAATTGCACTGCCCATCTCTAAAAAATAGTTCAACAAAAATTCTAAAAATAAATTATTAATTAATTTTATAAATTGAAATACAATAATGCAAACATTGAGATATCTGTAATTGTATTCGTATTTGTAGATAGTGTGCTGTAATTTGGCAACAAAGATATCAAATTAATAAATAAAAACGTTGATTTTAAATTTAGAATGACTTGATTGGTTGTTTTATTGTCAAATTGAGTGTGCACTTGTTATTCAATATCAATTATCAGAGTTTACTGTTTTAGTTACTAACAAGCAGAGCAAACTATCAATGATTTTCAAAAAATAGTTGGAAACAAAATGTTGATCAAATCCTGCACAAAATTGTGTTCAGAACAATTGTATCAGACTGATCAACACAAAGGCTGATATACCTAGAGCAGAGGTGATACACAGTAAAGGTGATATAATATGACTGTGGATGATTAATTGTCAAGTTGATAATTATATCAATTAGATACTAATTATTATCAATTAATTATTGATATTCTGTAGGTTATCCACTTGGCAAGTATACTCAATTTCTAACAAACTAAAACAATAAAACTCAAAAAAGCTGTTGTAAATCAGCTAATTAAAGGACATTTCAAGTATATGTAGCAGCCTAAACACTTGTATTGCTGCAATTTTTATCTAGTGAACTTGTGTCATCCTGTTTAGCAACCACACTGCCTCCCTCCATTCCATAACGGCATCTCACCACACCTGTCTATAGCCCGCTTCCTGTATGACAGATTTAGAAGGTTCATGCCTAGTCTAAATACAGTACACGGTACTTACAATCTTCTCTGTTTATTGTTGTATTACTGATTAACAGTAGACAGACACAACGTGATAGAGATACGCCGAACTAAGCAAATTGAACATCATATGTATAAATAGAGAAGTAGAACAACGACCATGCATGCAGACACGATAATCAATACTCTACTAGTCTAGACATAGGCAGTCAACATATCAAGTACAATGTATGGTGCAGTTTAGTCCTAGAGGTGACGCTCACAAAGTGCCAAAAATATCAATAGTTATAGAAGCCTGCTTACACTCTTATTTGCAATACAAGAATAGTAGCCTGTAGGCCACTCACCTCAATCAGCCATATAATAATTTGAACAACTAGTTAAGATCCCGAATTACCCGGGATATAACGTTATAAGGCGTGGTGTGTGGCGTGCGTACGTGCGTGGGTGTGTTAGATGTGGTGTGTGTGTGTGTGTGTGTGTGTTTTGTTTTTAAGTTGTGTGTATTTAAAGTTTTAATTAAGATTAATGTGGATATTAGTAAATTAATATTCTTCTAGAGCCTCCTACTCAAATTGGCAATTAATTAACTGTCTTGTAAAATCAGCTTTTCGCTAATCAAATTAAAGTTAGTTACTAAACAGATGTATATTGTAAAATAATGAAGTAAAACGTGTAAATACAACTTGAAAAACAGTACATCTAGTAGTGTAGTTCTTGATTAGCTAGAAGCACGCGTGCTGATAGGATTGATGAGCTACATTTGTCTGCTAGATGTTCTACATCTGTCTGGTTTTTGCGTCGTCAGGGCTTAGAAATGTTCTCGTAGGAACATTGGCGTCTAGTTGCATCCATTCCTATCTCTTCGTACTGTACAGCATCAGTCGATGATGGAGCCGTTCCTCCTCTAACGTGTGATGATATAAAATTGTAAGCAGGATTTTCTCTCATTGCTGTCTCTTCGCTCTTTTTCTGACTAGATTCTACATCACGAAGGAAAATTAGTAATTGATAAAATTACACTGTAATTAGTAGCACATGAAGACAAGACACGTGTAAAACAATCACTCTAATCATAGTAAACTTATGTTTATGCCGCAACTGTTATGTATTGTTCTAAGAATATGTATACGCGTGAAGCTCACCTCGATGTTTTCTAATTATCCACATCATAATAAGTATAACTCCAAATAGCAAGACGGATACAACCCATCCTGATACTGCAACACCCGTCAGATCTGAAGACTTCCTTCCACTTTCTTGTCCACCACCTGCTGTAGAAAAGTAGACAGTATACGATGAACGATTTGTTATTTCAATTCAGTTAGTCAAGTCAAGTCAAGTCAATCAATCAATCAATATATATATATATATATATATATAATAGTCTACAGACTTCAAATAAATTAGATGAAATATAGTCTACCGTCACTACGTGATCTAGTAAATGACCTACTTGTAGTAGCTTCTGATGTCGCAAAAGTCTTTTAGGTTACTAATCAAACATTAGACTAAACCGAATTCTGTACATATTTAATAACTAAATGATGCATCCAATACAGTCTACCTTAGAGATAGTAAAGAGACTTGCAGTACGAAATGAAGTAAGAGTAGATCTGGTGGAGATAACAGAGATCTTTCTAACCCTAACCCTAACCCTAGGAACTAGATAAATCTATAAATTGCTATACTTACGCGTTGGTGTCGTTGCTTTTGTTGCTGACCTAGTTGTACGTTTACTTGAATCTCCACTAGTCGCTGCACTCGTCACTTTTCCAATAGGGAGCTTGGCTGCACCTTTACAGTAAATTAATTGATTAACTAAACTTATAAAGACTGGAGCATAACCAGAAATGGCATACCTGATGAGAAAGGAGTGTTTGTATGATGGGATGGAGCTGATGCGGTTTGAGACGTTGGCAAAACGGTTGATGTTGGTGGTATAAGATCTGATCGTTGAGAAGACGAGCGGGTGCGTGGTGTCAAAGTGGTAGGAAGGTTGAGAGTTGAAGAACTACTGGATAGAGACACGGATGACGCATTAGCTTGTGTGACGGTAACTGGAGCACTAGTAACTCTAGGAGACTTCGTTCCAGAAGTAGATTGCACATTATGAGATGCTAAACTCAAAACAAGAATTTCTAGTAATATAACGTCAATGCGTAGTGCAGTGTATTTACTAACTTGCATTCGTAGATTGAGACGAATATGAGGAACTAGTTGACGTACTTGACGCTCGAGGAGTTGACTGTGATGTATTCATGTAAACAGTAGACTGTGGCATCGATGGAGATGTAGCTGAAATTGTTGATGAGCGACTTGTAGCAGAAACAGTTGGAACAACACCTACAGTATACGCAATACTGACAATATAGCAGCACAGACTCTACAGTGTACAACAACATGGTACCGTTTACCAGATACTGTTGCGTAGAGTGATGATTGTTTGCTGCCATACTCATTTCTAGCGATACATTGATAGATTCCTGAACGAGGAGATGAAATTGTGTGCTGCACAGCATGATTGGCATTCGTCACGTTTTGCTTTAACAGCAACTGGGCGTTGCGAAATAGTTGAATCAACATCGGAAAAGATCCTTTTGCTTGACACTCTACTGTAGTTGGGAGATGATTTAAGATGCAGGGAACAACAAGGTTGGTTGTGTTGCAGAATTGTTCATTGCGTGTGTCGTTTAGTTGAGATAGAGATAGAGTAACACGCGGTAAACCTTTACAACAATTAGACAATACATGTACAACGGTACAATATTGTCACTGTGCACTACAAAGTTAGAAGTCGATAATTTGTAGAAATTGACTTACTGTATACAGTAACACTCCATGACACTTTTCTGGTTTCAACGCCAAATGATGAAAATGTTGCGGTAGCAGTGCATTCATATTGTCCACTGTCTTGTTCAGTCACGTTTTGTATGTGCAGCACACCATCAATGAGCAATGAAAATCTCATACCAACAACAATCACAGTACCATCTCTTTTCCACGTGTACGAGCTGCTAATATGACCGGATATGCAGTAAAGGGTTGCATTGCTGCCAACTTTAACAAAAATATTTTGATTTTGAATATAAGTCCTTGGAACCAATGATATAGTATCTAGAACAACAAACATGCACTACAACACACAAACGTAAATCCTTTATTTGTTATCTAATTATTCAACTAAAATCTAACCTTGAAAGATAAACGTTCCTTCCATTCGAGGTGTTCCAATTGTACCGATGACACGTATTGTGCTCTCATTTCTACATTTGTCAATGTTGTTTCTGATTTCACTGTATCTAATGCGAAGGACGGAGAAAACGACGAGTCGACCAGTCACAGATACGTCATGCCAAAATGGACAGCTTGTAGATGTACAACTGATAGTGACACTTCCACATTCAACTAACCAGAAAGGTTTGTTGTCCGATACTGGTAGTTGTAGGTAACCACTTTGAGCTACTACAACTGTTGCATGTATAGAAAAGAATGGATTCCTTGGAGGATCAAATAAGATAGAACGTGCTCCTAGTTTGTAAAATTATAACCATATTCAAACATTTAGGAATGACGTAGTTACTCTAATAAATAATTGACAAACGTATAATGTACCTCTAATATACGCGCTCTTGCTTCTGACGTCTACCGTCCCGTTGTTGATCACACAATAATACAATCCTTCTAGAATTCCTCCGGGATCATTGATATCCGTAGTTTGAACCACAAGACTTTCTTTCGTTATGTTATAGAAAGGTAAACCTCCTTCTTCTACGTTGACGTCATCTTTGTACCAAGTAGTGATTGTCGAATTATCTTGAGAGTTTGTCTTGCAGTAGAGAGTAGCAGTATGGACGTGACCAACTTGTGTGATAACTGTATCTGCTGGTTCTTCTCTGATTACAAGACCACCAACTGCTAACACTGTAAACTCAAATTTAATTCCACTTTACTTTTTAACGTTTTCTTTACTACTAAGCTAATAAATTAAGTAGTAATTGCACAATACAAGATTGTACAACAGATTGAAAGGCGCAGCTCGTGGGGCCACATCAGCGGGGTTTCGAGTCAGATGATAGTGTCAGCAACAGGTTAGTTAAGTTAATAAATTGTATTTGCATCAAATTGTTACACATTTTTGTATAATTCCATCAATCAACAACAAAGACAATTACAGTTTGTAGATTAATTAAATTGTTCAGAATAGTGAGCTTGCTTATTAATTATAATCGGTTTCATTCAAGATTTGACAAAACAATTTTTGGGAAATTCCTTGTAGGAACTGCAGGTGGACGCAATAGACTAATTAATTAAATTAACACGCATCTATAGCCACTGACACCGCCCAGTACAATGAGTAATTTGAGCCGCGAAAGTCCCAGCTTAGCGCTCATACTTTTTCGAGAAACCATGCAGTCAAACACGTAGCAAGAGCATGTACGAACGTGTATGACCCTCAGGTAACATGCAGCCAAAAAAGGAGTTTCGCACACTCGAAACCTTTGAGATACGCCTTTCTAGTAGATTGCCTAACTAATTAGCTGTCTAATGCACGTTTTCTACAGTGGTTTTGTACTAGGGTCTTCTTACCGTGTAAACAAAGATGAAGAAAGCTGGCGACTACTTCAAACAAGCAATCCTCTGTCTTCATAGTTTCCGTTCTAACTCACGTGATTTCAGAAGGCGTGGCTTTTGTGTAATTAATTAATTATGATGGCTTAGTTACTCTCACAGTTGGCTGTAGCGACAACAAGACGCACGGCGGCTTTGTCACAAACAAGAGTATAGCCAGATCAGTAATTGATAAAGTATAGGTTATTTATTAATTAATTAATTCAGTTGCAAATTTTGTTTCTCTTTATTAGTAGTATTGCATTTTCATAGCTTGGTATAGCTGTTTCTGGACAAGTAGACTTGTTAGAGTGTGCAGAAACTCTAATTTAGTAAATTACTAGATACTACTGCATCGATTTAGTTGTTACTGCTGGAGTACTTGTGTCTTTACTGATTCTCGTCGACCTGTCTCCATTTCGTTTGCACGTGATCGCGTTCGTCTCAATAGTTTTGCTGCATCACAGAAGATCACGAAATTGTCTTGTCCAATCAAGAGCTTGAGCGTTCAGATTAATTGTACGCGACACTGTAAAAACTCTATGAGTTAAACTAAAGACGTAAAGTAAAGTTTAGAAACTCGTTATCATATTAACTTAGTAAAGTTATACATCCTAGACCTACTGACCTCGACAGGATGGAACAAAAATGAAGGAAAGCGTCAGCAGTGAACTCAAAACCTTCATCCACATCACTCTACAAGACATAAACAAATCTCACAGCGTGACCAAAACACACTGTTTAACAACACTAAAAGAGAGAGCGTGCCAAACACCATGCTGAGTGACTGCATGCGTACCTGACAACCAAATGCCTAGACTTAATTGATATCACAGAGCGACAAACAATACAGAGCAGAAGTGTAAAGTAAGTGACACTAAATCAAGATATACTGATAGGGTTCTGCGCAATGTTATTTGAGTGAATGACTTGAGGTCTTCAGAAGCCACTTAGATATACAGAGCTAGATGCCATCAATCACGTTCTATTCCAGGAACTCTGTGATGCATGACCTGTTGTGCAGACATATGATGTCCCTTTCCTAGGATACACACGCGCACTAAAGTGCCACTTCCTGTCTGATGAGTGACAGTTTCTGTTGAATTGCACTGCCCATGACTCCAGAAATAGTTGAACAAAAATGCTAAAAATAATTAATTAATTGACTTAAAAATTGAAATAAACTAATGCAAACAATGAGACATCTTTATTAGTAATCGTATTTGTAGATATTGTCTGCTAACAGCTCTGCTGTAATTTGGCACAAAGATATCAAATTAATAGGTAAAAACGTTGATTTTAATTTTACAATGAATTGATTGTTTTTTATTGTAAATTTGAGTGTGCACTTGTCATTCAATATCAATTATCAGAGTTTTACTGTTTCAGTTAGAAAGAGCAAACTATCAATGTAAATGATTATCACCAAATAATTAGAAATAAAATGCTGATCAAATCCTGCACAAAAAATTGTGTTCAGAAAAATTGTATCCGACTGATCAACACCAACGCTGCTACAGCAAAGCTGATATACAGTAAAAGTGATATATGATTGTACATGATTACTTATCAAGTTGATAATAATATCAATAATTATCAATTAATTATTGATATTCTGTACGTCATCAACTAGGAAGGTGTACTCAGATTCTGATCAACTCAGACAAAACTCGAGAATCTGTTGTAAATCAGCTAATAAAAGGGCATTTCAGGTATAGCAGCCTGATGTCTCCATTTCCGTCTCGACAATCAAGTTAGCAATAACACTAGTACACACTTGTTTTGCAGCAATTTTTATCTAGAGAACTTGTGTCATCCTGTTTATCAACCACACTGTCTCCCTCCATTCCATCTCACCACACCTGTCTATAGCCCTCTTCCTGTATGACAGATTTAGAAGGTTCATACTTAGTTTACAGTACAGTACACGGTACAATCATCTCTGTTTATTGTTGCATTACTGATCAACAGTAGGCAGACACAACATGATAGAGACACACCGAAAATAAGCAAATAGAACATTATATGTATAAATAAAGAAGTAGAATAACGACCATGCATGCAAAACGATAATCAATACTCTACTAGTCTATACGCAGTCAACATATCAAGTACAATGAATGGTGAATTTTAGTCCTAATTAGAGGTGACGCTAGAAAGTGCTAAAAATATCAATAGTTATAGAAGCCTGCTTACACACTTATCTGCAATACAAGAACAGTAGGCCACTCACCCCAATCAGCAGCTTTTTAGCCCAGTTAAGATCCCCGGGATATAATGTTATACGGCGTGGGATGTGCGCGTGCGTCCGTCAGTGGGTGTGTTAGGCGTGTGAGTGCGTGCGTGCGTGCGTGCGTGCGTGCGCGCGCGCGTGTGTGTGTGTTGTTTGGTTTTTAGGTTGTGTGTAATACTTACTAGTTCCATCTAAACCAGCAGAATTGTTAAATAACGTATAGATTACTAAATTATGTAGAGCCTCGTACTCAGATTGGTACTTAATTGACTGTCTCGTAAAATCAGCTTTTCGTTAATCAAATCAAAATTAGTTACTAAACAGATGTATATTGTAAATAATGAAGAAAAACGTGTACATACAACTTGAAAAACAGTACTATATAGTAGTGTAGTTGTTGATTAGCTAGGAGCATGCGTGCTGATAGGATTGATGAGGTACATTCGTCTGCTAGATGTTCTACATCTGTCTGGTTTTTGCGTCGTCAGAGATTAGCAATGTTCTCGTCGGAACGTTGGCGTTTAGTTGCATCCATTCCTACCTCTTCGTACTGTACAACATCAGTCGATGATGGAGCCGTTCCTCCTCTAGCGTGTGATGATATAAAATTGTAAGCAGGATTTTCTTTCATTGTTGTCTCTTCGCTCTTTTTCTGAATAGATTCTACATCACGAGGGAAAATTAGTAATTGATAAAATTACACTGTAATTAACTTAACACATGAAGACAAGACACGTATAAAACAATCACTCTAGTTAGAGTAAACTTATGTCTATGCCTCAACTGTTATGTATTGTTCTAAGAATATGTATTCGGGTGAATTATTAAAGCTCACCTCGATGTTTTCTAATTATCCATATCATAATAAGTATAACTCCAAATAACAAGACGGATACAACCCATCCTGATACTGCAACACCCGTCAGATCTGAAGACGTTCTTGCACTTTCTTGTCCACCACCTGCTGTAGAAAAGTAGACAGTAGACGATAAACGATTTGTTATTTCAATTCAGTTAGTCAAGTCAATCAATATCTAGATATATCTCTAGTCTACAGACGTCAAATGAATTAGATGAAGTATAGTATACCGTCACTTTGTGATCCAGTAGGTGACCTACTCGTAGTAGCTTCTGATGTCGCAGAAGTCTTTGAGGTTACTAATCAAACATTAGACCAAACAGAATTCTATACATATTCTACCTTTTCAACGCATGTAAGGTTGATCAATTACGTGATGGCGGAAAGTCTGTTTGCGCTCTTGTTGTGTTTGGATGTAAAGCTACAACAAAATGTAATAATAAATAAATGATGCATTCATTACTGTCTAGCTTAGGGATAGTAAAGAGACTTGCAGTACGAGATGAAGTAAGAGTAGATCTGGTGGAGATAATAGAGATCCTGCTATTTGACAAAATATTAATAGAATCTAAAAAATGGCAATCCAATCATCTAATTTGCATTTTTGCAATTAACAACGGCGATTTCCAACTTGTGGACAGATGCTGTGACGTTGATGAACTAGAATAATGATTTGATGACTTTGTCACTAAAGTGTGAGGTAGAGATGTAGTAGTCACGTAATCAGATGCAGTAGATTGTGGCATCGATGGAGATGTAGCTGCTGTTGGTGAACGACTTGTAGCAGAAACAGTTAGAACAACACCTAAAGTATACGCAATATATACTGACAATAGCAACACAAAGTCTACAGTTTACAACAACATGGTACCGTTTACCAGATATTGTTGCGTAGAGTGATGATTGTTTGCTGCCATACTCATTTCTAGCGATACATTGATAGATTCCTGAACGAGGAGATGAAATTGTGTGCTGCACAGCATGATTGGCATTCGTCACGTTTTGCTTTAACAGCAACTGGGCGTTGCGAAATAGTTGAATCAACATCGGAAAAGATCCTTTTGCTTGACACTTTACTGTAGTTGGGAGATGATTTAGGATGCAGGGAACAACAGGGTTGGTTGTGTTGCAGAATTGTTCAGTGCGTGTGTCGTTAAGTTGAGGTAGAGATAGAGTAACAAGCGGTAAACCTTAGTTTACAACAACTAACAATATAACACACAATATTGTCACTGTGCACTATAAATAATTTATTTAGAAGTAGATAATTTGTAGAAATTGACTTACTGTATACAGTAACACTCCATGACACTTTTCTGGTTAGAACGCCAAATGATGAAAAAGTTGCGGTAGCAGTGCATTCATATTGCCCGCTGTCTTCTTCAGTCACGTTTTGTATGTGCAGCACACCATCAATGAGCAATGAAAATCTCATACCAACAACAATCACAGTACCATCTCTTTTCCACGTGTACGAACTGCTAATATGACTGTATATGCAGTAAAGGGTTGCATTACTCCCAACTTTAACAAAAATATTTTGATTTCTAATATATACCCTTGGAACCAATGATCTAGTATCTAGAACTACAAACATCCATTACAACACACAAACGTAAACCCTTTATTTGTTATCTAATTATTTAACTAAAATCTAACCTTTAAAGGTAAACGTTGCTTCCATTCGAGTTGTTCCAATTGTACCGATGACACGTATTGCGCTTCCATTTCTACATTTGTCAATGTTGTTTCTGATTTCACTGTATCTGATGCGAAGGACGGAGAAAACGATGAGTCGACCAGTCACAGATACGTCATGCCAAAATGGACAGCTTGTAGATGTACAACTGATAGTGACACTTTCACATTCAACTAACCAGAAAGGTTTGTTGTCTGATACCGGTAGTTGTAGATAACCACTTTGAGCTACTACAACTGTTGTTTGTATGGAAAAGTATGGAGTCTTTGGAGGATCAAATAAGATAGAACGTTCTCCTAGTTTGTAAATTTAAACCATATTCATACATTTAGAAATGACGTGGTTACCTTTAATTAATTAATTAATTGAAAACGTATAAAGTACCTCTAATATACGCGCTCTTGCTTCTAACGTATACCGTTCCGTTGTTGATCACACAATAATACAATCCTTCTAGAACTTCTCCGGGATCATCCATACCCGTAGTTTGAATGACAAGACTTTCTTTCGTTATGTTATTGAAAGGTAAACCTCCTTCTTCCACGTTGACGTCATCTTTGTACCAATTAGTGATTGTCAAGTCATCTTGAGAGTTTGTCTTGCAGTAGAGAGTAGCAGTACGAAAGTAACCAGCCTGTGTGATAACTGTATCTTCTGGTTCTTCTCTGAATTCAAAACCATCAATTGCTAAAACTGTAAAAACAATTTTTGATTTTGAGAGCCCGGTCTCTACAACGTACATTCTGCCTGTTTTTAACCGAACTAATAAAGTAACTAACTAGATAGCCAGCATTTGCACACTACAATCCAGCAATGCAATTTGTTAGCAAAACATTGATATCGATATTCTTACTCTCTAAGACAACGAAACAGTCGACCAGTCCAAGCAACCAACATCCTAGTTTCTTCATTCTGTTCGTGCAGCTAGATCACGTGAAATTGTAAAATGTTTATACTGGGCTTGCGCTGGTGCGGGATATATAGTTTCTCTACTAAACGTTTCTATGAAAGGTCATGCACGTAGATAATATCTGCACCGCATCTTGCATTTTCTACAGGTCAGCTACGCACCGTCTAGATCTATTTTGTGAGATCCTTCAGGCGTAGGAAGCGAAGACTGGGGGGCTTGATTCCCCCGCGGCCGCTCAGTGTAGGAATTGAAATTTTCTGTGCCAGTTATTTTTGCAAATCTGTTTACGGTCTGGCAGTCTTTGCTTACTCGTGATGACATCCACGGTACATCCACGGTACATCCACGGTACATCCAACCCCGCTGAACATCTCCCTACGCCACTGCTAGCTAATTAAGTAAGACTAGAGTATCCAAGTTCGCGAGACTTTCTGAATTTAAAGGCGTGACTGTTGACACGATGGCGTTTCTACTTCAGTATCAAGTAAATTTGTAACGATCTCACGCTAATATCGGTGCTTGAGTAATAGATAGTTATCTAAAGTGTAGAGTCATATGCATAGGGCAATTATTACACCTAATGCCTGGAAACAGATTGTCTGGCATCAATGCTAAAAATTTACTACGAATGTATACACAGTCCAGTCGAAGCCAGAAAAAAACAAAATTTGCAACTAAAATCTAGAAAAAGGCTCCTTATCAATTACTGATCTGGCTCTATACTCTTGAGACCACGCGTCTTGTTGTTGTTGTCAATTAACACCAACTATAAAAGTGCTATTTTTTATAATCCATCTAATACACAATAGTTACGCCTTCTGAGCGCACGTGAGCTAGACACGGGGTATGAAGACAGAGTATCGGTCGTTTGAAGTAGTTGCCCGCTTTCTTCATCTTTGGTTACACGGTAAGATGTTCCCTAGGTTAGATACAAAACCACGTACAAAGCGTGCACTAGACAGTTATTTAATTAATTACGCCATCTACTACAATGCACGGGACCTCTTTTCTTGGCTGCAAGTTAGTCTTACACGTTCGGCGCACATGCTTTTGCTATAAGTTTTGGCTGGTTTATCGACTCTAGCGAGCATGAGCGCTAAACCGAGTCTTTCGAGACTCGATCTAGTAAGCATCGGCGGGTGGTGTCAGCGGTGATACTGTACACGTAATATGATGCATGCTAATTAGCTAGTCTACTGTGTCCACACGCAATCTTTCCACAATACAAGGAATTACCAAAAAATTGTTTTGTCAATGAAAGCGATTTTATTTGTCAAGCTCATTATTCTGATCAATTTAATATAAAGTGTAATTGTCGTTTGATTGAATTATGCAAAAATGTTTAAAAATCTTGATGCAAATAATTTATTTCTTACTTAACCTATAGCTGACACTATCGCCTGTTTAGTCTTTGGAAACCCCGCTGCTAGGCGAGTCCCATGAGCTACACCCACGCCCATGATTCTATTGCACAGTCAGTAATTTTCAAGAAGACTTGTATTGTGCACATGTTAATTACGAAGTCAGTAGTAAAGAAAACGTTAAAAAAGTACAATCGAATTAAATTTGATTTTATAGTTTTAGCAGTTGGTGGTCTTGTATTCAGAGAAGAACCAGCAGATACAATTATCACACAAGTTGGTCACATCCATACTGCTACTCTCTACTGCAAGACAAACTCTTAAGATAATTCTACAATCACTACTTGGTACAAAGATGACGTCAACGTAGAAGAAGGAGGTTTACCTTTCTATAACATAACGAAAGAAAGTCTTGTGGTTCACACTACGGATATCAATGATCCCGGAGTAATTCTAGAAGGATTGTATTATTGTGTGATCAACAACGGAACGGTAGCGGTCAGAAGCAAGAGCGCGTATATTAGAGGTACATTATACGTTTGTCAATTAATTAATTAATTAACTTGAAAGTAACTACGTCATTCCTAAATGTATGAATATGGTTCAATTTTACAAACTAGGAAAACGTTCTATCTTATTTGATCCTCCGAAGAATCCATTCTTTTCCATACAAGCAACAGTTGTAGTAGCTCAAAGTGGTTATCTACAACTACCAGTATCGGACAACAGACCTTTCTGGTTAGTTGAATGTGAAAGTGTCACTATCATTTGTACATCTGCAAGCTGTCCATTTTGGCATGACGTATCTGTGACTGGTCGACTCGTCGTTTTCTCCCTCCTTCGCATTAGATACAGTGAAATCAGAAACAAGATTGACAAATGTAGAAATGAAAGCAGAATACGTGTCATCGGTACAATTGGAACACCTCGAATGGAAGCAACGTTTACCTATAAAGGTTAGATTTTAGTTGAATAATTAGATAACAAATAAAGGGTTTACGTTTGTGTGTTGTAATGGATGTTTTGTAGTTCTAGATACTATATCATTGGTTCCCAGGGCTTATATTAAAGATCAAATTATTTTTGTTAAAGTCGGCAGTAATGCAACCCTTTACTGCATATACAGTAACATTAGCAGTTCGTACAAGTGGAGTAGAGATAGTTTTGTGATTGTTGTTGATACGAGATTCTCATTGCTCATTGATGGTGTGCTGCACATACAAAACGTGACTGAACAAGACAGCGGACAATATGAGTGCACTGCTACAGCAACATTTCTATCAAATGGCGGTGTTCATATGCATATTGACAGAAAGGTGTTATGGAGTGTTACTGTATACAGTAAGTCAATTTCTACAAATTATATACTTTTAGTTAATTTGTAGTTCCCAGTGACAATATTAATTGTTAAGGTTTACCGCGTGTTAGTCTATCTTTATCTCAACTAAGCGACACACGCACTGAACAAGTCTGCAACACAACCAACCTTGTTGTTCCCTGCATTCTAAATCATCTCCCAACTACAGTAAAGTGTCAAGCAAAAGGATCTTTTCCGATGTTGATTCAACTATTTCGCAACGCCCAGTTGCTGTTAGAGCAAAACGTGACGAATGCCAATCATGCTGTGCAGCACACAATTTTATCTCCTCGTTCAGGAATCTATCAATGTATCGCTAGAAATGAGTATGGCAGCAAACAATCATCACTCGACGCAACATTATCAGGTATACGGTACCATGTTGTTGTACACTGTAGAGTCTGTGTTGCTTTAGTGTCAGCATTGCGTATACTTTAGGTGTTGTTCCAACTGTTTCTGCTACAAGTCGCTTATCAACAACCGCAGCTACATCTCCACAGTCTACTGACTACGTGACTACGTCACAGTCAACTCTTCGAGCGTCAAGTACGTCAACTAGTTCCTCATTTTCGTCTCAACCTACGAATGCAAGTTAGTAAACACTGCGATACGCATTGACGTTATATTACTAGAAATTCTTGTTTTGAGTTTAGCATCTCATAATGTGCAATCTACTTCTGGAACGAAGTCTCCTAGAGTCACTAGTGCTCCAGTTACCGTCACACAAGCTAATGCGTCATCCGTGTCTCTATCCTTCGACTCTCAACCTTCCTACCACTTCGACACCACGCACCAGCTCGTCTTTTCAACGATCAGATCTTATACCAACGACATCAACCGTTTTGCCAACGTCTCAAACCGCATCACCTCCATTCCATCATACAAACACTCCTTCCTCATCAGGTATGCCATTGCTGGTTATGTTCTAGTCTTTATAAGTTTACTTAATCAATTAATTAACTGTAAAGGTGCAGCAAAACTTCCTATTGGAATAGTGACGAATTCAGCGACTAGTGGAGGCGCAAGTAAAAGTACGACTAAGCCAGTAACAAAAGCAACGACACGAACGCGTAAGTATAGTAATTTATAAATTTATCTAGTTCCTAAAATGAGTTATCTACTAGCTGCAAAAGAGTCTGACGGTCTACCAATTGCAGTAGTTGCTGGTGGAGCTGCAGGTGGAGTCGTCGTTCTCATTGTCTTTCTAATCATTATCATCGTCACTTGCTATCGACGTAAACAAAGTCAACCAAAATTTTTACGTCTGCCTATGCCAGTCATTTTAGTATCTAGATAATTGTTCTTAGGTTTTGCACTCGATGAAGATAAGCAACGGTCTCCAGTAGCAAGTGCTACCACAATCGACAATCCCACCTACTGGACAGAAACAAAAAATAGAGAAAGACTGAAACAAAGTCATGTTGACAGCAGTGGACAAACAGCTGCATCCTCATTATGCGAAAATATTAACAAACCGACGGCTATTGTTTCACCCGTGCAACGCCCCACTGCGACCGGAGATGACGGTATAAGAAAAGAAGACCAGTATGATGTGTTGGACCGAAAAATGGATGATGAAGTGATTGTTACAAAACATGACAGTCTAGGCGAACGTTACTCAACGCTAGAAAACAGAAAATACAGTGTGTGTGACCGAAAGACGGAAGAAATTCCTGTTACAACAGAAGGCGTTCCATTAGAGGGTTACTCTGTAGTTAAGCGAATGTCGGACAAGAGGCAGAAGAATGCTGATAGCAGTCGTTTAGATGGTCAATATGAAGAAGCAGTGATAAGTGGTTAGTATGTTATTTAGTGATGCTTGTATTATAAATATAGTATTACACACACACGCACGCACGCACGGTCGCACGCACGCACACACATGCTATGAGACAAAAATTAAAATAATACCATGTGTTCTATTCTTAGGAGGTTACGAACTCGTAGGCAGTGCAAACAATCCTTCATCAAACGTCCAAACACAAAACGATCTCGAAGAAGATACCCCGTACGCAGTACCAGACAAACCGAAACAAGCAGTAAGTGCGCGTTTGTCTGCGTCTTCGACGGATGGTAGGCAATTTGAAGTTACCGCCAAAAAACCAAAACAGCTCGCACAACGTTTGTCTACAACATCTGCAAGTGAACCATATGAAGAAGTCGTGCAGTCAGGTAGCAATATAGAAGAAAATCCTTACTCTCTACCGAGTGAGCACAAAACTAAGGCTCGTAAGAATACCGTGTCACCAAAAACTGAGTATTCCTACGCCAAGCCTGATTCTAAACGAGCAACGACGGTCGAGAGTGACCGCTTAGTGATAGCAGAAGTTACGACAACAAAACAAGACGATGAAGAAATACCACCAGGAAATAGTGAAAATCCCTACGCTGCACCAGAGGAAGTAAAGCACAAGAACGCCAGAAGTGTTACACTCCCCAGTGAGTACTCCTATGCGAGGCCCAACGTCAAGAGAGAAATGAAGATATCAGGTAGCCGTTTGGTGACCGGATCAGCAACAATGACGGCACAACAAGACGACACGGACAGCAAACCAAATGACGAGAACGATGAGAATCCATATGCTCTACCAGATGAGAACAAAACGAGGACGACTCACAATGCTCCTCCATCACTACCTCCACCAAATGCACAAGATTCTCGCACCCAACCAGAACAACACGATCAGTCCAACGCAGACAGATCTGCTGGTAAAAGTCATTCATCTATCTCTCCCAGCCAATTCACTGCAGTAAAAGACACATACGCTGTTGCCAATAAACAATCTAAGAAGAAACAGTCGACCGTGTCACACATGTCAGTTGGTGACAGTGAATACGCTGTTGCCAACATACAAGCAAAAAAGAAACAGTCGACAGTCTCACATATGTCGGTTGGTGACAGTGAATACGCTGTTGCCAACATACAAGCCAAGAAAAAACAATCAACAGTCTCACATATGTCAGTTGGTGACAGTGAATATGCTGTATCGAGCAAGCTACCATCGGGAAGTCCAAAATCAAACCGAAAATCTGCAGTCGCATCCAAACCAAAGCATTACCAGACGGAAGGGACTGAATATACTGTATCCGCAAAGTCTCAATCTTTGCCTCGCGATGCGATGGATGCAACTGCTTCATCGGTTCAAAAGAAAGGAGTAAGAGAAAACTAATATTGCATGTTATGTTGAGCAGAATGCCTAGTTATTTACTGTAATTTGCTTTGACTAGAAGTCTGACGTGAAGTATACAGACGTGGAGATTATACCGCCGAAAACGAAGCGACACGTGACGTCTGAAGAAAACGTGGAGTACGCCACTATTGACCATACCAAGCACTGAAACATTTAGTTAATACATTGACATAAATGCAGCTCTACTTGCACTCTAGTGCAATAACTTATCTAAATTCTTGCTTTTTGTATCGTATATATTGCTTTGTTTATCGTATATATGTTTTTGTTGTCTGTTTATATACAATCGTTATTAATCATTGTATTACAATCATTTAATAAATTCATATTGTAGTTGTTGTATTCACTCGTTCAAATGATCACTAAGCAACTAGCAGATAGAAACGTATACTCAGAAAAGTCACACACACACACACACACACACACACACACACACACACACACACACACACACACACACACACACACACACACATGAGTAGAGTCGTGACCACGGTGCGATGTGCATTGTACATAGTGTCAAAATGCTACACAAACTTTTGTAACAACGGTGCATTTGATTCGTCCTGGTTCAACTGCAGATAAGACAACATCCTCCTCGACCTAGTCTCTACTAACAGCAAACCGGATAATATCTCACAGTTTACCAGATTAATGATTAATTATCTTAAAAGTAATATTTTTACAATATTGATTTTATAGTTTTGTAATGTAAATCAATAAATGTTTTAATTTCATTGCACCTAGATAGGTTTCCACAGTCAATCTCTTTTGGATCTAGACATACACAAAACACTAATTATAAGACAACACAAGACTAAAATAGATATGTTTATACAAACACACACTGCAACATTCATTCAACACTAAAGTGTCCACTTCCTGTCTGATGAGTGACAGTTTCCGTTGAATTGCACTGCCCACCTCTATAAATCGTTCAACAAAAATTCTAAAATTAAATAATTAATTAATTTTATAAATTGAAAAACACTAATGCAAACATTGAGATATCTGTGATAGTAATAGTATTTGTAGATATTGTTTGCTAACAGCTCTGCTATAATTTGGCAACCAAGATATCAAATTTATAGGTAAAACGTTGATTTTAATTTTGGAATGAGTTGATTGTTTGTTTTATTGAATTTGAGTGTGCACTTGTCATTCAATATCAATTATCAGAGTTTACTCTTTTATTTACTAACAAGCAGAGCAATGATTTTCAAAAATTAATTACAAATAAAATGTTGATCAAATGCCTCACAAAATTGTGTTGAGAACAATTGTATCAGACTGATCAACACCAAGGCTGATATACCTAGAGCAGAGCTGATACACAGTAAAGGTGATATAATATTATTGTGCATGATTAATTGTCAAGTCGATAATAATATCAATTAGATAATTGCCGAGCGTAGCGAGGCTTCTTATCCGGTTCGCACAACAGAAAGGGGCGTGGTCCTACATGGCTCTCCATCGAGCTCTTGGTATGTGTGTGTGTGTGTGTGTGTGTGTGTGTGTGTGTGCGTGCGTGCGTGCGTGCGTGCGTGCGTGTGTGTGTGTGTGTGCGTGTACACACAAATCTCAAATCTCTCCTCCCCATGACCACGTTTCATGATAGGACCTACCTTAAAAAATTGTTTCTGTGTCCGACTACAGATAAGTCTAGGAACGATTCGTTTAATTAAGTGAACAAACGGCGACGAAAAAGCTTCATGAACTTCCGTCGCTGCATCCTTTTGTATTGTATCTAGGGATTGTGTGTACTTGACAACCAAGAAACACCTTCAGGAGTTAAATGCCACCTACAGTCAACTATTCACACGTCCCATACTACAATCAATCCTTTACTACACTGTGCTGCATCCAACACTGTTGATAGTCAATGTTTGCTGATATCAATTTCTATGTCAGTAAATACCATACCACTGTCGTTACAACGGAACTGAGTGCATACCTAAAATTTTAGATTGTACATTTCAATTGTCTTGATCACGATCGCAAAACGACGACTACCTATACCAGGCCTATATACGTAATCTAACCTACTAGGAAGTTTGCATGTTTACTTCCGCAACAGCTAGGGTTTCAACAAATACGTATTGTCTAGCTAGGACTCGGCGTTTCAGTAGACGGTCTGAAAACTAGTTATCAATTAATTATTGACATTCTGTAGCTCATCTACCTGGTAGGTGTACGCAATTTCTGACCAACTAACAATAAAACTCGAGAAGCTGTTGTAAATCAGCTAAGAAAAGAACATTTCAGGTCTATATAGTAGCCTAATGTCTCCATTTCCGTCTTGACAATCAAGTTAATTAACAAACTAAAACTAGTAAACACTTGTATTGCAGCAATTTTTATCTAGTGAACTTGTGTCATCCTGTCTAGCAACCACACAGCCTCCCTGGGGGCATCTCACCACACCTGTCTAGAGCCCGCTTCCTGTATGACAGATTTAGAAGGTTCATGCTTAGTTTAATAGTAGACAGACACAACATGATAAAGATACGCCGAAATTAAGCAAATAGAACATTATATGCATACATAAAAAAGTAGAACAACGACCCTGCATGCAGAGACGATAATCAATACTCTACTAGCCTAGACGCAGTCAACATATCAAGTACAATGAATGGTGCATTTTAGTCTTAGAGGTGACCCCAAGAAGTGCCAAAAATATCAATGGTTATAGAAGCCTGCTTACACTCTTATTTGCAATGCAAGAACAGTAGGCCACTCACCTCAATCAGCAGCTTAGCCCTCTAATTTAAAACTAATTAAGATCCCAGATTACCCGGGATACAACGTTATAAAGTGTGGGTGTAGCGTGCGTACGTGCGTGGGTGTGTTAGGTGCGTGTGCGTGTGTGCGTGCGTGCGTGTGTGTTATTTTGTTTTTAAGCTGTGTGTATTTAAAGTTTTAATTAACATTAATGTAAGATTAATAAATTAATATTCTTCTAAAGCCTCGTACTCAAATTGGCAATTAATAAACTGTGTTGTAAAGTCAGCTTTTCGTTAATTAAATTACAGTTAGTTACTAAACAGATGTATATTGGAAGAAAAACGTGTACACACAACTTGAAAACAGTACTAGTAGTGTAGTTGTTGATTAGCTAGAACCATGCGTGCTGATAGGATTGATGAGCTACATTCGTCTGCTAGATGTTCTACATCTGTCTGTTTTTGCGTCGTCAGAGATTAGCAATGTTCTCGTAGGAACGTTGGCGTTTAGTTGCATCCATTCCTACCTCTTCGTACTGTACAGCATCAGTCGATGATGGAGCCGTTCCTCCTCTAGCGTGTGATGATATAAAATTGTAAGCAGGATTTTCTCTCATTGTTGTCTCTTCGCTCTCTTTCTGACTAGATTCTACACCACGAGAGAAAATTAGTAATTGATAAAATTACACTGTAATTAACTTAACACATGAAGACACGTGGAAAAATTTAAAAACAATCACTCTAATCATAGTAAACTTAAGTCTATGCCGCAACTGTTATGTATTGTTCTAAGAATATATATATACGGGTGAATTAGTAAAGCTCACTTTGATGTTTTCTGTTTATCCATATCATAATAAGTATAACTCCAAATAGCAAGACGGATACAACCCATCCTGATACTGCAACACCCGTCAGATCTGAAGACTTTCTTCCACTTTCTTGTCCACCACCTGCTGTAGAAAAGTAGACAGTATACGATAAACGATTTGTTATTTCAATTCAGTTAGTCGAATCAATCAATATCTAGATACAGTCCGCGTCAAAACCATTGCCACATTTACGCTTGGAGGCGTGGCCATGGGTACTGTAGTGTGAGCAGAAACGCATCCGTTTCATGTCACCAACGTTTTCTAGATAGAAAGAGGACTATTGTGTATGTCCGTAGGTTTGCTAGACTTTTGGAAACTGACAAGTGTGCATTAATAGTTTGTGTCCTCCTTTCATTTATTGATAGCATTTCCCTCACTAGCGTAGCTCTACATAAAGGCGCATTCGGCTAGACGTGCGTTCAGTGTACGGCAACAGATCACAAGGCGTGAGCAAGTGCGACTACACCTGGATTGCGTCTTCCAGTTCATGAACGTTTTGAGACCTAGGAAGCATAAAACGCCACTTGCTGACCGCCCAGAAGTTTGTTATTTTGTGCAAAATCTGGTGAGCTATCTGGCCAATCCAGAAACCGTGGCACCCGGAGTCTCGTTTTCTAGCTTCACTAGCAGGGGAGTTTTAATTCTAAGGCATCGTGTAGCAATATTTGCGTCATGAAGTTTTCTTTTGCTAGTGGAAGAACTGCATGACGACAACTTCCTGCGCTGCAAGCTGATGTGCAAGTTTGTTTGCTGATTTGTTGCACCTTGTTGCGTCATGTTCACTAATTGAAGCTGTTTGATGGTTTTCATCTAGTTCTTTGGTCTTCAACGGAAAGCTCTGCGTTGAATTCCTTCACCAGTGTCCAGTCTTTGGAGAGTTCAATATACAGTAGAGTGAGAAACACGTAAAAGTTGGCAGATCCTAGAGATGGTTTTCTAGTACTGGAGCGGTATAATAACAGACTATCGCTGTGTTGTCTTTCATGACTCCTCTCCTGATGGAAAATTTCTCTACGCGGATGCACATACTATGGAATAGCGTTTGTGACTGTTTTTCAGCTGTTTGAGAAAAATTGGGGCGGTTTCTTAATAAATAGCAAAACTAGAAAACTTTGCGATAATAGTAAAAGTAAACCGGAAATGTGTCAATAATTTTTGACGCGGACTGCCTAGAGATAGCAAAGACCCGTTGGTGTCGTTGCTTTTGTTGCTGGCCTAGTTGCACTTTTACTTGCGTCCCCACTAGTCGCTGCACTCGTCACTTTTCCACTAGCGGGCTTTGCTGCACCTTTACAGTTAATTAATTGATTAACTAAACTTATAAAGACTAGAGCATAACCAGCAATGGCATACCTGATGAGGAAGGAGTGTTTGTATGATGGGATGGAGGTGATGCGGTTTGAGACGTTGGAAAAACGGTTGATGTCGTTGGTATAAGATCTGTTCGTTGAGAAGACGAGCTGGTGCGTGGTGTCGAAGTGGTAGGAAGGTTGAGAGTCGAAGAACTACTGGATAGAGACACGGATGACGCATTAGCTTGTGTGACGGTAACTGGAGCACTAGTAACTCTAGGAGACTTCGTTCCAGAAGTAGATTGCACATTATGAGATGCTAAACTCAAAACAACAATTTCTAGTAATGTATCGTCAATGCGTAGCGCAGACTTAGTCTCGCGTAGCCAGACCCCTTTCCGCCGCGTCATCCTTCCGGGCGAAATGGGGTCTGGTGAACAGCTTATGATGTCGCTGTGTGCCGCATAGCCAGAAATTGGATATCTAAAGACCGGATTTGGTGTCTTAAACGCTTCACTAAAGACCAGACTGGTATGCAAGCAGTGCAATCCTATCTCATTAGCTTCTCTTGTTTCGTAGAGAACAACTCGAAAACTACAGCTAGAGTCGTTGCTGTTTGTGAAATCTGCATGTCTACAGCAACAATTAATTAAACGCGGCCGCGGGAACGTTGACGTCGACAGGCTCTATAGGCTTCCATCTCCTACGCTATTAATCTGTCATGATCGACGTCGCACATAGCGTTTGTGAGGTTGTGTCACAACGGAGACTGAATGCGAACGTACTCGATGTAAAGCAATGCACAAAACACGTGAGATGATTACCCAAACACAGAAAGACGACTCATCTTGTTTCGATGACGTCAGCTCCAAGCCCTTCAATTCCAGTATCAGATCATATTGCTCACTCTGGACTGTCAGCGGTCGCTTTAGACGTCAAAACAGCAAACAGCATCGAGTACGTTCGCATCCATTCAGTGCGTCCGCATTCAGTCTTCGTTGTGACACAAGCGCACAACGCTAGACGTACGACGTCGAGCCTGCCGACGTCAACATTCCCGCGGCATCATTTAATTGCTGCTGTAGACATGCAGATTTCACAAACAGCAACGACTCGAGATGTAGTGTTCGAGTTGTTCTCTACTAAACAAGAGAAACTAATGAGCTAGGATTGCTCTGATTGCATACCAGCCTCGTCTTTAGTGAAGCGTTTAAGAAACCAAATCCAGTCTTTAGATAGCCGATTTCTGGCTACGCGGCACACAGCGACATCAAAGGCTGTTCACCAGACCCCATTTCGCCGGGGAGGACGCGCCGGCGGAAAGGGGTCTGGCTACGCAAGACTAGCGCAGACTAACTTGCATTCGTAAGTTGAGACGAATATGAGGAACTAGTTGACGTACTTGACGCTCGAGGAGCTGACTGTGATGTAGTCACGTAGTCAGTAGACTGTGGGATCGATGGAAATGTAGCTGCCGTTGTTGATGAGCGACTTGTAACTGAAACAGTTGGAACAACACCTAAAGTATACGCAATACTGACAATATAGCAACACAAACTCTACAGTCTACAGCAACATGGTACCGTTTACCTGATACTGTTGCGTAGAGTGATGATTGTTTGCTGCCATACTCATTTCTAGCGATACATTGATAGATTTCTGAACGAGGGGATGAAATTGTGTGCTGCACAGCATGATTGGCATTCGTCACGTTTTGTTTCAACAGCAACTGGACGTTGCGAGATAGTTGAATCAACATCGGAAAAGATCCTTTTGCTTGACACTTTACTGTAGTTGGGAGATGATTTAGGATGCAGGGAACAACAAGGTTGGTTGTGTTACAGATTTGTTCAGTGCGTGTGTCGTTTAGTTGAGATAGAGATAGAGTAACACGCGGTACACCTTAATTTACAACAACTAACAATATAACACACACTATTGTCACTGTGCACTATAAATAATTTATTTATAAGTATATAATTTGTAGAAATTGACTTACTGTATACAGTAACACTCCATGACACTTTTCTGGTTACAACGCCAAATGATGGAAATGTGGCGGTAGCAGTGCATTCATATTGTCCGTTGTCTTGTTCAGTCACGTTTTGTATGTGCAGAACACCATCAATGAGCAATGAAAATCTCATACCAACAACAATCACAGAACCATCTCTACTCCACGTGTATGAGCTGGTAATATGACTGGATATGCAGTAAAGGGTTGCATTACTGCCAACTTTAACAAAAATATTTTGATTTTGAATATAAGCCCTTGGAACCAATGATATAGTATCTAGAACGACAAATACCCATTACAACACACAAACGTAAACCCTTTATTTGTTATCTAATTATTCAACTAAAATCTAACCTTTAAAGGTAAACGTTACTCCTCTTTTAGGTGTTCCAATTGTACCGATGACACGTATTGTGCTTTCCTTTCTACATTTGTCAATGTTGTTTCTGATTTCACTGTATCTAATGCGAAGGACGGAGAAAACGACGAGTCGACCAGTCACAGATACGTCATGCCAAAATGGACAGCTTGTAGATGTACAACTGATAGTGACATTTTGACATTCAACTAACCAGAAAGGTCTGTTGTCCGATACTGGTAGTTGTAGGTAACCACTTTGAGCTACTGCAACTGTTGCTTGCGTGGAAAAAGCTCCGGCCGATGGAGAAACAAAGAAAATGAAACTATCTCCTAGTTTGTAAAAATATAACCATATTCATACATTTAGGAATGACGTAGTTACTCTATTAAATAATTGACAAACGTGTAATGTACCTCTAATATACGCGCTCTTGCTTCTGACTGCTACCGTCACGTTGTTGATCACACAATAATACAATCCTTCTAGTGATTCTCCGGTATCATGGGAATCTGTAGTTTGAACCACAAGACGATCTTTCGTTACGTTATAGAAAGGTAAACTTCCATCTTCTACGTTGACGTCATCTTTGTACCAAGTAGTGATTGTCGACTTATCTTGAGAGTTTGTCCTGCAGTAGAGAGTAGCAGTACGTAACTGATCGGGACCAACGTGTGTGGAGACTGTATCTGCTGGTTCTTCTCTGATTACAAGACCACTAACTGCAAAAACTTAAAATCAAAAATAGTTAATTCGATTTAAAGTTTTTAGAGTTTTTTACTACTGAGTTAATTAATTCATTAAGTAGTATTTGCACAATACAAGATTGTACAACAGGGTGCTGGTGGGGCCACATCAGCGGGGTTTCGAGTCAGACGATAGTGTCAGCAACAGGTTAGTCAAGTTAATAAATTATTTGCATCAAATTGTTACACATTTTTGTATAATTCAATCAATCAACAACAAAGACAATGACAGTTTGTAGATTCATTAAATTATTCAAAATAGTGAGCTTGCTTATTAATTAGAATCGGTTTCATTCAAGATTTGACAAAACAATTTTTGAGAAATTCCTTGTAGGAACTGCAGGTGGACGCAGTAGACTAATTAATTAAGTTAACATGCATCTATAACCACTGACACCGGCCAGTCCAATGTACGGTACTTGAGTAATTTGAGCCTCGAAAGTCCCGGCTTAGCGCTCATACTCGTTCGAGAAACCATGTAGTCAAACACGTAGCAAGAACATGTACGAACGTGTATGACCCTCAGGTAACATGCAGCCAAAAAAGGAGTTCCGCACACTCGAAACCTTTGAGATACTCTTTTCTAATAGATAGCCTAGCTAACTAGCTGTCTATTGCACACTTGCTGCAGTGGTATTGTACTAGAGTCTTCTTACCGTGTAAACAAAGATGAAGGAAGCTGGCGACTACTTCAAACAAGCGATCCTCTGTCTTCATAGCCCCAGGTCTAACTCACGTGAATTCAGGAGGCGTGGCTTTTGTGCATTTAGTTAATTTATATAATGGCTTAGTTACCTTCATAGTTGGTCATTGTAACAACGAAACGCGTGGCGGCTTTGTCACAAACAAGAACAAAACAGAGTATAGCCAGATCAGTAATTGATAAGTATAGGTTTCATTCAGTTAGTTGCAAATTTTGTTTCTCTTTATTAGTAGTATTGCATTTTCTCAGCTTGGTATAGCTGTTTATGGACAAGGAGACTTGCTATTGTGTGCGCCAACTCTAATTTAGTAAATTACTAGATACTACTGCATCGATCTAGTTGTTACTGTTGGAGTGTATATACATGTGTCTCTAGTGATTCTCGTTGACCTGTTTCTATTTATACACTCTATTTCGTCTGCACGTGATCGCGTTCGTCTCCATAATTTTGTTGCATCACAAGAGATCACGAAATTGACTTGTCCAATCAAGAGCTTGAGCGTTCAGATTAACTGTACGCAACATTGTAAAAACTCTATGAGTTAAACTAACGACGTAAAGTAAAGTATCAAAACTCGTAATCGTATTAACTCAATTAAATTTTTTAGCATTGATATCAGATAATCTGTTTTCAGACATTAGATGTAATAATATACCCTGTTCGTTATCTAACTATCTAGGTACGCGAGACTTTCCAAATTTATTAGGGCGTGACTCTTGACACGATTGTGTTTCTATTTCATCAGTATAAAGTTACTTTTGTAACGATCTCACGGTACCGCGGTTCTTGAATAAATAGATAGTTAGCGCGTATTTGACAAGTTTTCAATCTACTCAGCTGCAGCGCACGTTAGAACGTACAATACGCATTGCTCTAGATAAAGTCTTGACTGCAGCGGGCGCATTTTGCACTCACTAGAGGATGGCGAGCTCTCGCCACATCGCCCCACACGATATCTGCGCGCGCAGAATACACGGGTCCTATTACTCTATGCATCTTACACACTCCAGACAGCGCAGTTTGGACTCTAGGCATTCCCCATCTCAGACTCTTCCCAAATAAAACGTCATAATCTATTCGTGGAAAATGACGCCACTTCCGCAATGAAGACGCACCTTCCGTGACATACGGACGGACGGGCGCACGAACACGCGGCCCAGTGAGCCGGCTTAACTTAAAACCTCTGACTGCATCTTGCACTCTACTCTAGACCAGAGAAAGGCATACAGTGGCTAGGGAGCCCACGTCAATTGGTTAATTTAAACAAATAATCTTCGGCGCATCTTATTTCAGAACGTCAAAGTCTCGTTTCTGGCCGTCGGAGGCAGTCCAGGCGAAATCCAACTCGACCTGGGCGCCGCATTTCGCGACGATCGGAAACCGACGTCGTGTCGATCGGTGCGTTACAGATCTAGACATCCATCCATTGATCTAGACAGGCGGAAGCGTGGGTAGTCGTATTATAGTCTAGAATTGAATACACAAAAAGACACGCCTCCTGAATTCACGTGAGTTAGACCTGGGGCTATGAAGACAGAGGATCGCTTGATTGAAGTAGTCGCCAGCTTTCTTCATCTTTCTTTACACGGTAAGAAGACCCTAGTACAAAACCACTGTAGAAAACGTGATTAGACAGCTAATTAGTTAGGCTATCCACTAAAAAGGCGTATCTCAAACGTTTCGAGTGCGCGGAACTCATTTTTTGGCTGCGTGTTACCTGAGGGTCATACACGTTCGTACATGCTCTTGCTACGTGTTTGACTGCATGGTTACTCGAGCGAGTATAAGCGCTAGACCGAGACTCATATTACTCAAGTACCGGACATTAGAGATTGGGCGGTGTCAGTGATTAGCTTAGAGATGCATGCTAACTTACCGTCCACCTGCAGTTCCTACAAGGAATTTCCCAAAAATTGTTTTGGCAAATCTTGAATAAAACCGATTATAATTAATAAGCAAGCTCACTATTTTGAATAATTTAATGAATCTACAAACTGTAATTGTTTTTGTTGTTGATTGATTGAATTATACAAAAATGTGTAACAATTTGATGCAAAAAATTTATTAACTTGACTAACCTGTTGCTGACACTATTGTCAGACTCGAAACCCGGCTGATGTGGCCCCACCAGCACTCTGTTGTAACAATCTTGTATTGTGCAAATACTACTTAATGAATGAATTAACTCAGTAGTAAAAAACTCTCAAAACTTTAAATCGAATTAACTATTTTTGATTTAAAGTTTTTGCAGTTAGTGGTCTTGTAATCAGAGAAGAACCAGCAGATACAGTCACCACACACGTTGGTCCCGATCAGTTACGTACTGCTACTCTCTACTGCAGGACAAACTCTCAAGATAATTCGACAATCACTACTTGGTACAAAGATGACGTCAACGTAGAAGAGGGAAGTTTACCTTTCTATAACATAACGAAAGATCGTCTTGTGGTTCAAAATACAGATCCCCATGATACCGGAGAATTACTAGAAGGATTGTATTATTGTGTGATCAACAACGTGACGGTAGCAGTCAGAAGCAAGAGCGCGTATATTAGAGGTACATTACACGTTTGTCAATTATTTAATAGAGTAACTACGTCATTCCTAAATGTATGAATATAGTTTTATTTTTACAAACTAGGAGATAGTTTCATTTTCTTTGTTCCTCTATCCGGAGCTTTTTCCACGCAAGCAACAGTTGCAGTAGCTCAAAGTGGTTACCTACAACTACCAGTATCGGACAACAGACCTTTATGGTTAGTTATATGTGAAAGTGTCACTATCAGTTGTACATCTACAAGCTGTCCATTATGGCATGACGTATCTGTGACTGGTCGACTCGTCGTTTTCTCCGTCCTTCGCATTAGATACAGTGAAATCAGAAACAACATTGACAAATGTAGAAAGGAAAGCACAATACGTGTCATCGGTACAATTGGAACACCTCGAATGGAAGGAACGTTTACCTATAAAGGTTAGATTTTAGTTGAATAATTAGATAACAAATAGAGGTTTACATCTGTGTGTTGTAATGCATGTTTGTCGTTCTAGATACTATATCATTGGTTCCAAGGGCTTATATTCAAAATCAAAATATTTTTGTTAAAGTTGGCAGCAATGCAACCCTTTACTGCATATCCAGTCATATTACCAGCTCATACACGTGGAAAAGAGATGGTTCTGTGATTGTTGTTGGTATGAGATTTTCATTGCTCATTGATGGTGTGCTGCACATACAAAACGTGACTGAACAAGACAGCGGTCAATATGAATGCACTGCTACCGCAACATTTCCATCATTTGGCGTTGTAACCAGAAAAGTGTCATGGAGTGTTACTGTATACAGTAAGTCAATTCTACAAATTATCTACTTCTACATTTGTCCTACACAGTGACAATATTATTGTACATGTATTGTCTAATTGATGTAAAGGTTTACCGCGTGTTACTCTATCTCTATCTCAACTAAACGACACACGCATTGAACAAATTTGCAACACAACCAACCTTGTTGTTCCCTGCATCTTAAATCATCTTCCAACTACAGTAAAGTGTCAAGCAAGAGGATCTTTTCCGATGTTGATTCAACTATTTTGCAACGCCCAGTTGCTGTTAAAGCAAGACGTGACGAATGCCAATCATGCTGTGCAGCACACAATTTCATCCCCTCGTTCAGGAATCTATCAATGTATCGCTAGAAATGAGTATGGCAGCAAACAATCATTACTCTACGCAACAGTATCAGGTAAACGGTACCATGTTGTTGTACATTGTAGTTTGTGTTGCTATTGTCAGTATATTGCGTATACTTTAGGTGTTGTTCCGACTGTTTCTACTACAAGTCGTTCACCAACAACGGCAGCTACATCTCCATCGATGCCACAATCTACTGCATCGGACTACGTGACTACTACATCTCTACCTCACACATTAGTGACAAAGTCATCAAATCATTATTCTAGTTCATCAACGTCACAGCATCTGTCCACAAGTTGGAAGTCGCCGATTGTAAATTGCAAAAATGCAAATTAGATGATTGCCAATTTTTTAGATTCTATCGATATTTCATCAAATAGCAGGATCTCTATTGTCTCCACCAGATCTACTCTTACTTCTTCTCGTACTGCAAGTCTCTATACTATCTCTAAGCTAGACTGTAATGAATGCATCATTTATTTATTATTATATTTTGTTGTAGCTTTACATCCAGACACAACAGAGTCGTCAACAAGCAAGCAAGCAGCGAATGCAAGTTAGTAGACACTGCGCTACGCATTGACGTTATATTACTAGAAATTCTTGTTTTGAGTTTAGCATCTCATAATGTGCAATCTACTTCTGGAACGAAGTCTCCTAGAGTTACTAGTGCTCCAGTAACCATCACGCAAGCTAATGCGTCATCCGTGTCTCTATCCAGTAGTTCTTCGACTCTCAACCTTCCTACCACTTCGACACCACGCACCAGCTCGTCTTCTCAACGATCAGATCTTATACCAACGACATCAACCGTTTTGCCAACGTCTCAAACCGCATCACCTCCATCCCATCATACAAACACTCCTTCCTCATTAGGTATGCCATTGGTGGCTATGTTCTAGTCTTTCTAAATTTATTTAATCAATTTTAATTAACTGTAAAGGTGCAACAAAGACCGCTATTGGAAAAGTGATGTCTCCTAGAGTTACTAGTGCTCCAGTTACCGTCACACAAGCTAATGCGTCATCTGTGACTCTATCCAGTAGTTCTTCGACTCTCAACCTTCCTACCACTTCGACACCACGCACCAGCTCGTCTTTTCAACGATCAGATCTTATACCAACGACATCAACCGTTTTGCCAACGTCTCAAACCGCATCACCTCCATCCCATCATACAAACACTCCTTCCTCATCAGGTATGCCATTGCTGGTTATGCTCTAGTCTTTATAAGTTTAGTTAACCAATTAATTAATTAACTGTAAAGGTGCAACAAAGCCCCCTATTGGAAAAGTGACGAGTGCAGCGACTAGTGGAGACGCAAGTAAAAGTACAACTAGGCCGGCAACAAAAGCAACGACACCAACGCGTAAGTATAGTAATTTATAAATTTATCTAGTTCCTAATGTGAGTATCTACTAGCTGCAAAAGAGTCTGACGGTCTACCAATTGCAGTAGTTGCTGGTGGAGCTGCAGGTGGAGTCGTCGTTTTGCTTGTCATTCTAGTCATTATCATCGTCACTTGCTATCGACGTAAACAAAGTCAACCAAAATTTAAACGTTTGCCTATGCCAGTGATTTTAGTATGTAGATAATTATGCTTAGGTTTTGCACTCGATGAAGATAAGCAACGGTCTCCAGTAGCAAGTGCTACCACAATCGACAATCCCACCTACTGGACAGAAACAACAAATAGAGAAAGACTGAAACAAAGTCATGTTGACAGCAGTGGACAAACAGCTTCATCCTCCTCATACAAAAATATTAACAAACCGACGGCTATTGTTTCACCCTTGCAACACCCTACTGCGACCGGAGACGACGGTTTAACAAAAGAAGATCAGTATGATGTGTTGGACCGAAAAATGGATGATGAAGTGATTGTTACAAAACATGACAGTCTAGACGAACGTTACTCAACGCTAGAAAACAGCAAATACAGTGTGTGTGACCGAAAGACGGATGAAATTCCTGTTACAAGAGGAGGCGTTCCATTAGAGGGTTACTCTGTAGTTATGCGAATGTCGGACAAGAGGCAGAAGAATGATGATAGCAGTCGTTCAGATGGTCACTATAAGGAAGCAGTGATAAGTGGTTATGATATTATTATGTACACACACACACACACTCGTGATAAAAATCGAAAAAATAGTATGTTTTATTTTTAGGAGCTTACGAACGCGTTGGCAGTCTAAACAATCCTTCATCAAACGTTCGAACACAAAGCGATCTCGAAGAAGATACCCCGTATGCGGTACCGGACAAACCGAAACAAGCAGCAACTGCGCTTTTGTCTGCGTCTTTTACGGATGGCAGGCACCCTGAAGTTGGAACAAAAGAAAAACAACTATCAATGTTCACACCAGTTGACGTCAAAAAGCCAAACCAGCTCACACAACGTTTGTCTACAACATCTGCAAGTGAACCATATGAAGAAGTCGTGCAGTCAGATAGCAATATAGAAGAAAACCCTTACTCTCTACCAAATGAGCACAAAGGTAAGAGTCGTAACAATACCGTGTCACCAAAAACTGAGTATTCCTACGCCAAGCCTGATTCCAAACGAGCAACGACGGTCGAGAGTGACCGCTTAGTGATAGGAGAGGTCACGACAACAAAACAAGACGATGAAGAAATGCCACAAGGAAATAGTGGAAATCCCTACGCTGCACCAGATGAAGTAAAGCCCAAGAACGCCAGAAGCGTTACAGTCCCAAGTGAGTACTTCTATGCGAGGCCCAACGTCAAGAGAGAAATGGAGATATCAGGTGACCGTTTGGCGACTGGAGCAGCAGCAATGACGGCACAACAAGACGACACAGGCAGCAAACCAAATGACGAGAACGATGATAATCTGTATGCTCTAACAGATGAGAACAAAACGAGGACGACTCACAATTCTTCTCCATCACTACCTCTACCAAATGCACAAGATTCTCGCACCCAACCAGAACAACACGATCAGTCTAGCGCAGACAGATCTGCTGGTAAAAGTGATTCATCTGTCTCTTCCAGCCATTTCACTGCAGTAAAAGACACGTACGCTGTTGCCAATAAACAATCTAAGAAGAAACAGTCGACCGTGTCACACATGTCAGTTGGTGACAGTGAATACGCTGTTGTCAACATACAAGCAAAACAGAAACAGTCGACTGTCTCACATATGTCGGTTGGTGACAGTGAATACGCTGTTGCCAACATACAAGCCAAGAAAAACCAATCAACAGTCTCACATATGTCAGTTGGTGACAGTGAATATGCTGTATCGAGCAAGCTACCATCGGGAAGTCCAAAATCAAACCGAAAACCTGCAGGCGCATCCAAACCAAAGCATTACCAGACGGAAGGGAGCGAATATGCTGTATCCGCAAAGTCTCAATCTTTGCCTCGCGATGCGATGAATGCAACTGCTTCATCGGTTCAAAAGAAAGGAGTAAGAGAAAACTAATATTGCATGCTAGGTTGTGCAGGATGCTGAATTTATTTACTGTAATTTGCTTTGGCTAGAAGTCTGACGTGAAGTATACAGACGTGGAGATTCTACCGTCGGAAACGAAGCGACACGTGACGTCTGAAGAAAACGTTGAGTACGCCACTATTGACCATATTAAGCATTGAAACATTTATAGTTAATACATTGACATAAATGCAGCTCTTCTTGCACTCTGGTGCAATAATTTCTCTAAATTCTCGCTTTTTGTATCGTATATTGCTTTGTTTATCGTATATATGTTGCTGTTGTCTGTTTATATACAATCGTTATTAATCATTGTATTACAATCATTTAATAAATTCATATTGTAGCTGTTGTATTCACTAGTTCGAATGATCACTAAGCAACTAGCAGAAAGAAACGTATACTCAGAAAAGTCATACACACACACACACACACACACACACACACACACACACACACACACACACACTCACACACACACACACACACACACACACACACACACACACACACACACACACACACTTACACTCACACTCGAGTAGTGTTGTGACTACGTACATTGTAGTGTCAAAATGCTACAGAAACTTTCGCAACATTTGATTCATCCTGGTTCAACTGCAGATAAGACAACATGCTCCTCTACCTAGACTCTAGTAACAGCAAACAGAAAAATATCTCACAGTTTACCAGATTAATGATGCTTATACAGAAATTAAATTGTTACAATATTGATTTTATAGTTTTGTAATGGAAACCAATGAATGTTTTAATTCCATTGCACCAAGATAGGTTTCCACAGTCAATCTCTCTTGGATATATACATACACAAAACACTAATTAAAATACAACACAAGACTAAAATAGATATGTCCATACAGACACACCCTACAACATTCATTTGTTGGACAATTTCAATTTCAGGCCAGAAATGACAACATGCGTGCACGCTTCCGTACGCCGTAGCTACACCTATTCCCGCAATTTGTAACATCCGGGCGAATTCACATCCACTGTTGCGTAACTGACTGACAGTCGTGTCCTTCTACCTTCCAACCAGAAGAAATGCTTAGAATGGATGTACACTTTATCTTACTGCCAATGGTCTTCTCAGTATCTACACACAAGTGGAACAGTGAGTTCAAGACGTCTCGATCTGCTCTCTTACCAGATAAATCTAGTTTACAGTCTGTGCACGTATATCTAGTCATTCGGATATCGACGATTAATTATTAATGTAGCCTAGATTGTGATTTGCAGCCACTCAACGGTCACAGCCTTTTACATTATGTCAGGCTTCTGTACTACCGTATAGTCTTTGGCTTGATCTGGTTGTTTACTTTAGCTGGGCGTCGTCAGTTAAACGAGATTCGATTACAACGTACTTCCAGTGGACTACTAATACACACCAGCGATTCCTTAATTAATTAATTAATATCAATAGAGATTTAATTTTAGAAACAATTAATTAACACGATTGTCTTTGTTTAAGATTGTTTGATGCATCTTGTCTTATATACGTGTAACCTGTTACTATCTGAGGCGCTATACGCTAGCGTACAGTACACTATGCAGGCTGGTCACATGACGTACGACCGACCGACTCGACGACTCGCTTCGCCTCCCGCATAACACGTGACCAAACAAATAATTAAAATTATTTATTAAATTCAAGCTTTACCGGTTTGTCACTTAAAATCACAAAATTATAAAGAAGTTAATTATCTGTATAATTAATTAATTAATTGCGTGTCGAGTAGTATTTATTGTATTTATAGATCTGACTACCGCGTCACCCACCACAACGTCGTCGGTGTCGTCCACTTCTACTGCAACTGTTTCTCGTGATGGTGATGGGATGTCGAGTGGGATGCTCTACGTTTCGACCGAATCTGTGTCTTCACGTTTGGCTACTTCAAGATCATTCACAAGACCGTCGGGTGCATTCACAAATGAAATAAATACTTCAGTTCTACGTGTCAACACAACAGACAGAAACGTATCGTTGGTATTGCCTTCATTGCTGCAGAACGAATTGATGACAAACGTACTGACATCGAGTGCCACCTCCAATGTGACTGATCAAGGTCGAGGTGTGTTGTAGGTTTTGGAGGTTGGTTGTTATACACGTGGTAATATTTCTGTTGCAGTTATGAGTGACGGTCTAGCTGTAGAAAGTGTCCTTGGTTTGTCTGTGGGAGGAGGCATTGTTGTCTTACTGTTGGCGATCTTGGTTGTTGTGTTATGTAACAAACAAAAACGTTCATCCAGTAGGAACAATTAATGTGGTTGTTATAATTATTGGTCGTGATTGAGTGGTGGTTTAGAATGTGAGGCAAGCAATATATCAGTGAAAAGTAATGTGACGGTGTATAACAATACAACTGACAATGAACCTGGTATCGTGAATAGTCGTTTGCTAGTTGAAGAACGACGAGAAAGCAATTTGTATGAAACCGTCGACAAGCCGGCTCTTCTGGTTTGCTCTGCTAATTGGGATTCATCGACTAGACGAGACGACAGTGCAAGAGGTGAGACCGACGACGTGCAGAACGATATGAGGGAAGAAATGCTAGCAAGTTATGAGTCTGAGACAAATCAATATGACGTGATACATCGGGAAACGGGCGAGTTACCTATCTATGACCGTTGTGATCCACACGATCAGTACGACGTTCTTCAACGAGACATCGATGGAGTGTATTTAGAAAGCGGGATAAAGACGGACGATAAGTACGACGTGCTCAACAGGCAGAAAGATGAGTTACCGATCACGACGAGTAGAAAGGGATTCGAAAATTATACCACGTTGAACGACACCCGTTGCCGATCGAGCAGTGAAGATGTAGGATATTATGAAGTTGAAAGACAAAGAGAAGGATTGGTTTCGTTACTTTTCGAGAGTAAAGATGAAAACCCGTACGAGGTACCGCTCGAATTGAAAGAGAAAAGTTTGGCTAGTGGGTGCCATCTTCTATCTCTTGAGTCGGAGGGTAAGTCTTGAAATTGTTACACCGTAGAAATTAATGAGCGTCACATATTTACTTTGCTAAATTTATTATCTACAGGAAGGGATAAAGACACTCTGTTTGCAAAGCATCTTGCGCATTATCCTGAGAACGCTGCTGATTCTCGAGAAGGTTTGTATGCGACGGCAGAAAATGGAGAATATGCTGGAGTCTCTTTCCAAATGTCAGAAGAATATTCATATGTTATACCAGACGTCAAACGATCTTTACTCATTTCGCATGACGTGATGGTAATAGGAAAGACGGTCACATCAAAGCCAAAACGTAAAAATATGTTGTGCGAAACAACCAATTATAATGAGAAAGACTCGCTATGCCTACCAAATGGTATCAGCACGTCTACAGTATCAGATGTGCTAACGTGCAACAACCACAGTGTAGTCAGACGCAAGAGGATGACTACGAGGTGCCCGTCATAGCTCAGAATCGCTTTCAGAATTTTGAAAAAAATACGACAATATAACACAAGATGCAGCTGATTGTGTAGAAACGGGCGCAACGGAATAACGTTACTCCAGTGTAGTTAATTAAATTGTTATTATAATTCTAATAACGGATCTTGCTCTAGAGATTTGACTTCCGCGCTATAGAGTAAAGAAAGATATACGACATGAAGCTCAGAAGAGTTTTATCTAGAGGGGATAGTTTAACCCTTACACATCACATTACCGTGTCTTTGTTCGTGTGTTGTGTGTGTGTGTGTGTGTGTGTGTGTGTGTGTGTGTGTGTGTGTGTGCATGTGTGACGTGTAGCTCAACATTTAATATCAACAATATATCATTGCTTTTTCAATATTCTTACTGACAAGTAAAGCGTGTTTCACTTAACGCACAGATGTAATTTGTAGTCATTCTACTTACCTTTTTATCCAAAAAGGAAACATTCGATTGATATATCTTAGTTTAGCAGTACTGCTGAACGACTACAGATGTTTGATGCTAGTCACCTTTTTGAAAATTAAACAATTAATAACACTAAATTCATTACTGGTTACTCATTTCTTGTGGTACCGTTATCTGCACTGCCAGCGGACGCACCCTCTGTGTCTCTCTGGTGCGGTACAAAGCTCTGGTACTGTACAGAGCTCTAGTGCGGTACAGAGCCCTACATATTAGGTATGGCTGTGGTGCGGTACAGAACCATATATAGATATATATGGCTCTGGTGCGGTACTGCTCCTCGGGTTCACCGACGACATGTGCGAAAAACAACCGCGGTGTGAACTGTCTGATGTAGCACATCGGCATTACAAGGAAAACCACGGGAAGATGGGTTTCAGTTGTTTATTGTTCGTGCTCGATTGTTAATAATAGAACGTGGCGTGCCGATGAGAACGTCACAGCTAATAATATTAGCAGTGAGTGCGTGGTACGGCACAAGCAAGTTTCACTCTGCAGTTTAATAATTCTGTGGGAATCTGTATGTTGATGAGACGTTGCCATCTTCCAACGATTCTGTGGCTCAGCCATCTTTTTCTCTGCTCTGTCTTCGGCTCGAGCTCTCACGCTACAGTAATTGGTAGGTCATCAGAGCTTCGTCATTTGCCGTCGAACTACTAGTGTAAATATTCAGAAAACGGCGTTGCTCCATCGCTTGTTGTTGAGCCGGTTGACACAGTCGCTTATTACAACCATTGGGATGGGTTAGTTTCAGCAACTCTTGGTTGCCAGGCGCTTCCACAAAACGCGAATGTCAGCTGGTATAAGGACGATCGGCCGATACAGAGTGGAATAGCAGAAATTCCTAGAGTGATTTTAACTGGTGGATGGCTCACGGTCAGCAACAACAAGTCGTTTACTGATGAACTACTCATCGAGGGTTTCTACTACTGTGAAGCTTCAACTGATGTTGGAACAGTCAGGAGTAAAACAGCACTAATCAGGGTAGTTGATGATCAGAGGTAGTTGATAGCAATCAATTATTGTATACAGCATATAACCAGAAATTTAGCTGTTTGATAATTTTGTTGAAATTAATGTTGAAATTGAATTTGCGATCACTGTTTGCTATTTATATTATATTTATTTGCCTATTTTATCTGTGCATGGCATTTGTTTACAGATTAATATATGCCACTTAAATTTTTGCGTTTGTATAACGTTTCTTATTAATTAATTAATTAATTAAAGGTTTTGCTATGCTTAATACTGTAAGCTCATTTGTTTAATTCATTAGTTAATTTTAATGTATCTCTGTTGCATAGAATTGAGTATTAAGAGTTTTAGTGTCTAAACTTGTTTTGCAGTTGGTCGTCGTGAAAGTTTTAGAAGAAATTGGGGCAGGTTGAACAGAATGCATATTGAGGAGACTGTCATTGTAACTCAGACGGTTTACATGACATTGCCCATTGTCTCACTATCTTTTGTGGATTGTGGAATGCAATGGAAGCAAGATCAATTGCACGGTTGGCAATTGTCCATTTTGGCAGAAATTGTCGACCGTTGGTAGATTACTTCAGCAGTCTGTTCTGCAACTTCGATGCAACAAATTGAAGGAAGTAATTCCAACATGTAAATGTTTAAGCATCATTAGAATCTCTGCATACTTTGGTCATGAAACATCGGTGTCGTCACCATTGAGTAATAAGCTCAGATTCAATAGTTAGTGTGCAATGGTAATTATGGAAGAGCTTGTCTAATGCTTTGTGTTGTTAGAAGACAATAAATTTAGGATTTGAAATAGACAACCAGATCAGCACATTTCTGTTGAAAAGGGTGGCAATACAACTCTTTATGGCATTAGTGGTTATGCTAACAGCATATACACGTGGATATGAAACAAAGCAGAGCTTGAAGTGAACAACAACAGCAAACTGTCAATCATTTCACCTGGAGTACTGCAAGTATATGATGTTGCAGAGAGTGATAGTGGCCACTACGATTGCAGGATACGTTACACAGTTAGATCTTTACCTAGGACAACAAGTTTGTCAACGTTTTTGCAAGTTTATGGTATGTCATGTACACAATGCAACTGCATGGGGTTTGATACATTTTGTGTATGTCTGCTTTTAGCTATTCCTACTGTTGTATTGATGATGATCGAGGTTAGTAGTATTTTGTGTATGTCTGCTTTTAGCTATTCCTACTGTTGTATTGATGATGATCGAGGTTAGTAGTAAAGCAGAGACAACGATATGCAGGACTGTTGGATCTTCGACAACTAAGTGCACTCTCCCACACTCTAACTCGGCTGTTTCTCTAATATTTCTGTGTACTACAACTGGACTGCCTCGTCCTGTAATACAGTTGGTCAAAGATTCGGATTTGATTTATCGGGATAATTCAACATACTCACTGCTCCGTGTAGTCAAGAATCCTCTCTTGGGTATATATCAATGCATAGCAACTAACGACTTTGGGAGTCGGCAAGCCTCATTATATCTTGAATTGAAAGGTATATCGTATGATTTAATGCTGAGTGTTTATTTCTCTGATAAAATATAACTAACTAGCAGTCTACAAACAGTTCTGTTGGCACATGATCTAATATATTATATAAATTATTACATATTATTATAAAAATAGTATTATATGTTATGTAAATGTTATGTATTAGTTATTTGAGGGAAATTGTATGGTTTAGTTTGATGCTTGGCTTGTTGCATGTATGCTTGTAGTTTAAATTAGATCAAGCATGCAGCACGTACAGTATTTGTATTGCTTTGATTTATAGAAACCTCAATGACTGAAAGTCCACACTCATGACATCATTACTACCTACTACTGCTATGACTGCACCTACGTAAGCATCACTGTCAATGGCTAGTGACTGGATGTATAGCATGAATATACTGTTTTGTGTAGTTCATCAGCTATTAGCTCATCTTCTCTTATTCTTACAAAAAATGAAAGCATTGTACAGACAGGTAATGTATTTATATGTGGTTACAGTAATAGTGTTGACACTGTTGAACTTACAGCACGCACGCACACACACACACACACACACACACACACACACACACACACACACACACACACACACACACACACACACACAAACTACCACTAACAAACAAAGAGAGAGAGGGAGGGAGGGAGGGAGGAAAGAGGGAGGGAGAGAGGGAGGGAGAGAGGGAGGGAGGGAGAGAGGGAGGGAGAGAGGGAGGGAGAGAGGGAGGGAGGGAGAGAGGGAGGGAGGGAGGGAGGGACAAACAGACAGACAGACATATAGAAAGAGACTAAAGTAATCATAAATTAGTAACACTTTGTTTTCATGTTGATTTAACTTGCTTGTTTGTATATGTAGTTTCTGTATTTACTTGAGCTTATTTAACATTTCTTTGTTACAGAATTGTCCGATACAGTTAGGTTCAAGGTTGCACCTGTAGTAGTATCAGCAGTGGTCTTCATATTGTTCCTTGTCATCTAGCGTTGCTCATATATATTCAGAGAAAGCATCAAAGTAATTAAGTCCTGTACACTTCACATCTTTCAGCTTAATTTTTCAACTTTACTCTCTTGCTGTAGGAGAAAGCAGCCAAGATGCCATGGTTACGAATGGTGCTTACAATGTTGTGTCAGACAAGCCCAAAGACAATGCAGAACAAATGGAAGACGCAAATTATGAAGAAGTTAGAGCATCATGATTCTTGAATAATAGCATGCACAATAACTGGCATATGCCACAACACAATTGGCTGTACATGTAGATAAGGTAAGTGTGTGTAAGTGTTGCTTTTGAGTTTGATCTCTGAAGTTGATTACATAGACGAACAATTAGTAATGGTAATTCTAGATGAATGCTATGAGAATTATTGTATTAGATACTGTCTGCATCTAGCTCAATCAGTGTTTGCTTTGTTTGTAAAAGTCAAAATACTACAGTAGATTTGTTAATTAAGGGATACAGTATGTGTATAGACAGAACGCGCGATGCTAGCAAGTGGTTGGAGTTGGACAGCCATTCACCTGCTTTATAGCAATTTAATTAATTTTTCTGAATTCATGCAAAGGTAATATATCTAAAAGTTTCACGTATCATATGTGTTTCATAGTGTGAACATTAGTTTTCATGTAGAAATTTTTGGTTACTAAAGCTCAACCGCTTAGTGTTCATAATGGCCGGTTTATCACATTATATGCAAGTGTATGTTTAATATCTGTTTGTCTCTTGCAACTCTTTTACTGCATGGTGACGAGTGTTTATATTCAGTGACTGTAAAAGGACATTGATGTAATACTTAGAATTTTGTGCTGCAAAGTGGTCTTTGGAGCTGTCAGTTTCTAATTTCTGCAAGAAAGTGAAAAAGTGTAACATAGTCTACAACAGAAGAGATGGGTTTTAAGATCGAGGCAAGATCGGACGCTCAGCCAGTCCCAACATCCGACGGTACGTATATACGTGCCTGCATGATGGTTGCGGTACCGTGACCTATAGCTGTGGTAGACTCCAGTTCCTGACAACGACAACAGTATAACAATACAACAGCACGAAAGGAAATATGGCTTTATAAGGAGACTAGCCCACCATCCACCGTTCTCCTCACACACATACACACACACACACACACACACACACACACACACACACACACACACACACACACACACACACACACACACATCAGACACTACGGCTGTACAGGTACATCCAGATAATTGCGTTTACATGCGGCTGATTCGGTTTCTACTGCACGCACGAATTCTGCGAGTTGTGGTCATACTACTTCCTGTCTGCTAATCTAACATTCACTAATTAGTGCTATATGTATATATATATATATACACTGTATATATCCATGCAGGACGTGACACCCTGAGCGCAAACAGAGGTTTCGACATATAGTGCATGGTGTTGTACTACCTGTTCTAACGTACATTTCTGCTGTACTTCTCCACGATACCGGTACCGCATGCTAGTAATGAGGCATGCTACGTTTCAACGGTTTGTCGCTTGGCCATTAGTTTGTCTGCTTCTTCTCTATGCAAGTGATCAAATTTTACTAACCGATTGCTCTGAAATTGGAGTTTCTTACTTTAATGCAGGAAACGGCGTTTTTCCATTTTAAGTTTTGGTAGGAAACAACCCAGAGGTACATAGTGTTCTGATTTCGTCACAGCTGCATGAACAGACAATAGAATCAATGCAAGCCAAAACGGAGATGCAAGCCAAAGCGGAGAACCAGAATATGAAGACGCTGGAACACTATAATAATTTCAAAATAGATGATTGACATGATTTTATAACACATTCTGATTATATAATTGAGAATATGATAGTTAGTGTTAAGACTTTAATGTATGATTTGTATGAATAAATTAGTTTAATTTGGTTCAATCTTACCGTATTCACAACTAATATAATTAATAATTTGTCTTTTTTTATTAAATTTCATCTAAATCTGATTCTGTAGGCACAAATTATGAAAGCACAATTTGATATTATTTTATATGTATACAGTAAATGTTGAAAACTAGTAAATGAAGCTGTGTTCTACTTGCTTCAGAGCTACGAGCGTAGTAGTGTGTTTTTGTTTGTGTGTGTGTGTGTGTGTGTGTGTGTGTGTGTGTGTGTGTGCGCGCGCGTGTGTATTATTGTAAATATCAATGTAAATTTTATTAATTTTTGTCTACATCTATTGTCATTATCATTGATTAATCATTACCTTGTTGCTAGAATGTATAATTTTTGATGTGATTAAAGATAATTAACTAAATATCATCAATGTCCCACACTACTTCGAATTCACATATGTATGCGTGACTGCTGCGTGCGCATGGAGCGGGCTTGCTAGCCACGTTATTTCTCAATTATGTAGCGCGTTTACACACAAAGTTAACTCGGGTTAATAAATTAATTAACTTGGGTTAGGATAACTCGGGTAGAGCTAGTACACCATTCCATCCAACTTGCGTTCACGCATAGAACACCGGTAATTAGATGCAGACGATCTAGAGTAGAGCGAATACATCGATTACATGAAGTTTCTGCTTGAGAATAGGAAAACAGTAACGCCGATAGCAGAACACGAGGAAGGAGAAGCATTTGTGTTTCTAGGGCGTGTTTTGCATTTATTAGGGCGTGTCTTCGCTTAACTCCACTCTATTCCGTAAAATTATATTTGATGCTTGCATCTTGGCTTAAACCACAGTTACAGTAAATCAAAATACGTAGACCCATTTGTTGGCTAGCTACTGTACATGCGTGTGTAGATTAATGATATGACGAATATTAGCCTCGTACCAGACCCTCTCGCGCCGTCGTGCCCGGTTCCCGTAAAACACGACAACGCCGAGTTATACGGGAACCGGGCACGACTGCGCGAGAGGGTCTGGTACGAGGCTAACGAATATCCGGAGCGGACGTACGTATACATAATACGGAAGCTCTTGGAGCCATCAAGTTTTACTTGTTTATAACAATTTTTAGAAGTCAATATTTTAAAGCAATCTAAAGGCGCATTATGCGTTTCGTCGTGTGTGCATCCTCTAATGTAGATATTTTAGTAATTCTGTTGCTGTCCACAGTTCCACTATACCTAGACGGTAAGAGGCATTGTGTTTATAATGTACGTATACTACCTACCTGCTACCGCATGTATAGCGACTCCTGCGATTCCTTCGCTTGTTGAAGAGCCTGTGGATACAGTGGCTAGTTACAATGGTGTGGATGGTTTGATTCTATCTGCTACTCTTCGCTGTCAGGGCAACCCTAGAGCGTTAGAGATTAGTTGGTACAAAGATGATCAGGAGATAAATATGGCAGGAATTCCATATTTCAATGTCAGTGATGGATGGCTGACAGTTGGAACTAGAGACAAGAGTGATGATGATTTAGCTGCTTTGGAAGGATTCTATTTTTGTACTGTGAGCAACAGTCTAGGAACTGTGAGAAGCAGAAAAGCTCTCATCAAAGGTTTAGAAGCTGTAGAGTGCCTGTTAGTTTGCAGTAGAGAATGTGTTTCATTTATGTAGGGGAGAAGGTGAAAGACTTCACTCGTGGCAACTCAGCTAATTACTACCTGAATGAAAGTGTAGTTTTGTTACAACATCGTGTCTTGAAGCTGCCCGTTCCTGATTCATCGATATCGCACTTATGGACTGTAACATGTAATAGCAAGTCTGTGGATTGCTCAAGCGTCGATTGTCCATTCTGGCAACATTCTTCTACATCTGGTCGTCTCCTGGTTTCGTCAGTGTTGCGTTTTAATTACAATGAAATGAAAACACAGATTACAGGATGTGACACTAGTTCATCAATTAGGATAAAGTCATTGCAATCTGAGCTTCTTAAATTCACCTTTAATGGTAATTGCATTATTATGCATGTTGGTGTTTTGTCATGTTTTTGTTTGCTATAGGTGCTTTTAAACCCAAAGCACATATCAAGAGTCAGACTGTATCTGTTGCGGCTGGAAATATTGCTACTCTCTATTGTCTATCCGGGGATCCCAACAGCAGATATACATGGACTCATAATGGTTCTAATATAAATATCAGCAGTGACAACAGATACTCACTTATTGAAGATGGTATACTGAAAATAACGGGAGTTGTTGATAAAGACAGTGGACAATACAAATGTCAATACAATTTTCCAACGTTTTTAAATAGTGGCCAAACCAGGACGACATCTGCTAATCTGATAGTATATTGTAAGTGAGTAACTGACTTCGTTCAGCACACAAAAATCATAATATCTTTTATTGTCAAGCTTTGCCCACAGTTAATTTTAAATTGACTGCTACAGAAAGCGACAAGATGGACAAGTATGGTAAAAGTTGCAGCAGTGAAAACAGTTCTACTATGGTTTGCGATCTGACGTCTTCCAAATCAGTAAACATAACTTGTGTTGCACAAGGACCTACTCCTCTTGCAGTCCAACTCATCAACAACGGGCAAGTGCTGCAACATGAAAGCAACACTAATTATGTGCAGCACACGATTGACAAACCATCAGCAGGAATATACCAATGCATGGCAAGCAATGAGTATGGCAATCGACAGACTACCATTTATGTTTCTCTACCAGGTATGTAGGTTTAGTATCATTTGCAGTACAATAAAAAATTACTCCATAATTTCTTATGTAGATATTGCGCCTACTGTATCATCTTTGTCTTCATCTTTGTCATCTTCATCATCTCCTTCATCTTCATCATCATCATCTTCATATTCATCATCTCCTTCATCTTCATCATCTTTATCATCTTCATCTCCTCTTTCATTTTCATCATCTGTCTCATCCACTTCACCATTACTTCCTACAACCTCTACTAGTCATGTGAGAACAAGTCAAGGAGCCTCACAAGAAACCACTTTTCCTACAGCCTCTACTGGTCATACAAGTACAAGTCAAGGATCAGCCTCACAAAAAACCACTCTTCCTACAGCCTCTACTAGTCATGAGAGTACAAGTCAAGGAAACTCAGAAGAAACCAGTACCAATGCAACTCCTCCTATATCTACATCTGTTACTAGTCAAACAGACAGCACCAGTTCAATATTTGTTGCTGCTACAAACAGCACAAGCAATCTATTGTGCAGTAAGAAGGGGCACTCTATTTCACATTAATTAATTATTAATTTAGCCTGACTATCATTATTTGCTTGTTTGTACAGATTGTGAGTCATCGAACGGATGGAAAATAGCAGCTGCACTGGGTTGGACATTCTCTGCAATACTGCTATGTGTTTGCATTACCCTTATGTGGTTTCATTATGGCAAGAGTAAGTACAACACAAATGGACTACAAGTAGATCATCTGCAGTAAGATCATCCATGTTTGTGGTCTAGACAAACATAAGGCCACCATCCCACATCTCAATCGTACATCCAGAGAGAATGATGAAACTGTGGTGACCCGCAACCCAGCCTACAGTGCTGTAGCAATGTGGCAAGACAGATCAATTGAAACAACTGCACATTATGAAGATGTTGAGCCATGCTAAGAAATTTTATTTGCATGAAATTGCACAAACAAGGTAAAAGCAAACAGTGTTGTGCATGACTCAACAATAAAGTTAGATCTACACATGAGAATAGAAATAGATGATATAGTATTAATTAATTAAACTCCTGCATTTCCTTTACTAAGTAAACGTTGGCCTAGCTGGCATGTACAGTTCTTTACCAAATATTTTATTATTCACAATCATTAAAACTTAATTAACTAATATTAATATTAGTTAATTAATATCCGTTTGATATGTCGAAATTAATTAATATTAATGTTAATATTAGTTATGTATTTAATTTGGGTTTTAATGTGATGTTAAATGTGTACCTGACCCTGCGTATACTTGCATGTCTTACCACATATTGTAAATCCAGCTTTAAGTTAATGAATTAATTAATCCGACACACTTACGTACGTGCTGACCAGGTTCTATTTTCGTTTTCATACTTCAAATTTCAATTCTGACAACTTCCGCTTTAGTTTCAAGAACTTCCATTGAAATGTTACTGAAAAACTTGTCAGTCACGTGGTTATTAGTCACGTGGGTATCAGTCACGTGGTTGTCAGTCACGTGGCCATTTCATCACCCGCCGATCACGACAGTGTACAGCTCATACATACTACTTCTAAAACGCGTATAGATGCACGCCGTTGACAGCAAATGACTCCTACCATGCAGTACACGACGTGGCGTCATCAGAAACAGTCCATTGAGCTCAAACACCGTAATTACAAAAATCTAGCCTAGGACTCGTTTTCACTCACAACACATGCCAAGCTACAATCTTGGCGCTGCTCTCAATTTGCGAAATTTGGCTCGACTCTGCATGCGGTGTCATTTTTAGTCTGCACCCCCAGAGCCCTAGATCTAGGACTCTGTGCAAAGCCAGAGCCGTCTAGAAAGAGAGTAGGTGTTTGAGGTCACGTGACGCATGGGCGCCATTTTGACTCCAACTGCGCGTGTACGAGATCCGTGATACCGACTGTTTTTGGTTTTTTCGTTGACTATCGAAGGTTGAGAGCAATGCCCGCCTGCTGTGTGTGGGGTTGTTCCAACAGACATGAGAAAGGGCATACCATGTACAGGTTTCCGCGCGATCCTGCCAGAAGAAAAGTATGGACAAATCGAGTCAGCCAAAAGAATTGGACTCCTACACTTTATTCTTACTTGTGTGACGTTATACAAAAATGAGTAACAATTTGATGCAAATAATTTACTAATTTACCTAACCTGTTGCTGACACTATGGTCAGACTCGAAACCCCGCTGATGTGGCCCCACTAACTACGCCTTTCAATCTGTTGTACAATCTTGTATTGTGCAAATACTACTTAATTAATTAGCTCAGTAGTAAAAATACTCTAAAAACTTTAAATCGAATTAATTATATTTAATTTTAAAGTTTTTGCAGTTAGTGGTCTTGTAATCAGAGAAGACCCAGCAGATACAGTCACCACACACCTTGGTCTCTATCAGTTACCTACTGCTACTCTCTACTGCAGAACAAACTCTCAAGATAATTCGACAATCACTACTTGGTACAAAGATGACGTCAACGTAGAAGCTACAGGTTTACCTTTCTATAACATAACGAACGAAAGTCTTGTGGTTCAAACTGCAGATCCCCATGATACCGAAAAATCACTGGAAGGATCGTATTATTGTGTGATCAACAATGGGACGGTAGCGGTCAGAAGCAAGAGCGCGTATATTAAGAGGTACATTATACGTTTTTCAATTATTTAATTCTAAATGCATGAATATGGTTTCAATTTTACAAATTAGGAGATCATTCCATTTTCTTTGTTTCTCCATCGACCGGAGTTTTGTCCACGCAAGCAACAGTTGTAGTAGCTCAAAGTGGTTACCTACAACTACCAGTATCGGACAACAGACCTTTCTGGCTAGTTGAATATGAAAGTGTCACTATCGCTTGTACATCTGCAAGCTGTCCATTTTGGCATGACGTATCTGTGACTGGTCGACTCGCCGTTTTCTCAGTCCTTTGCATTAGATACAGTGAAATCAGAAACAACATTGACAAATGTAAAAATTAAAGCACAATACGTGTCATCAGTACAATTGGAACACCTCGAATGAAAGAAACGTTTATCTTCAAACGTCAGATATTAGTTGAATAATTAGATAACAAATATAGGGTTTTTGTTTGTGTGTTGTAATACATGTTTGTCGTTCTAGCTAGATCATTGGTACTAAGAGCTATTCAAAAGCAAAATATTTTTGTCAAAGTTGGCAGTAATGCAACCCTTTACTGCATATCCAGTCATATTAGCAGCTCGTACACGTGGACTAGAGATGTTTCTATGATTGTTGTTGGTATGAGATTTTCATTGCTCATTGATGATGTGTTGCACATACAAAACGTGACTGAACAAGACAGCGGGCACTATGAATGCACTGCTACCGTAACATTTTCATTATTTGGCGGTGTTCAAAACAGAATAGTGCCATGGAGTGTTACTGTATACAGTAAGTCTTTTCTACAAATTGTATACTTTTAGGTAATTTATAGTTTCCAGTGACAATATTAATTGTTGTAAAGGTATACCGCGTGTTACTCTATTCTGCAACACAACCAACCTTGTTGTTCCCTGCATCCTAAATCATCTCCCAACTACAGTAAAGTGTCAAGCAAAAGGATCTTTTCCGATGTTGATTCAACTATTTCGCAACGTCCAGTTGCTGTTAATTAAAGCAAAACGTGACGAATGCCAATCATGCTGTGCAGCACACAATTTCATCTCCTCGTTTAGGAATCTATCAATGTATCGCTAGAAATGAGTATGGCAGCAAACAATCATCACTCTACGCAACAGTATCAGGTAAACGGTACCAGGTTGTTGTACACTGTAGAGTCTGTGTTGCTATATTGTCAGTATTGCGTATACTTTAGGTGTTGTTCCAACTGTTTCTGCTACAAGTCGCTCACCGACAACGGCACCTACATTGCCATCAATGCCACAGTCTACTGACTACGTGACTACATTACAGTCAACTCCTCGAGCGTCAAGTACGTCAACTAGTTCCTCATATTCGTCTCAACCTACGAATGCAAGTTAGTCTGCACCACGCATTGACGTTATATTACTAGAAATTCTTGTTTTGAGTTTAGCATCTCATAATGTGCAATCTACTTCTGGAACGAAGTCTCCTAGAGTTACTAGTGCTCCAGTTACCGTCACACAAGCTAGTGCGTCATCCGTGTCTCTATCCAGTAGTTCTTCAACTCTCAACCTTCCTACCACTTATATATTATATAAATTATTTATACATTATTAATTTAAAAATAGTATTATGTATTATGTAAATGTTATGTATTAGTTATTTGAGGGAAATTTTATGGTTTAGGTTGATGCTAGGCTCATTGCATGTATTCATGTAGTTTACATTAGATCAAGCATGCAGCATGTACAGAATTTGTATTGCTTTTATTTATAGAAACCTCAATCACTAAAAGCTCACACTCATGACATCATTACTACCTACTACTGTTAGATGAATGCACTCACGTGAGCATCACTGCCAGTGGCTAGTGACAGAATCTATAGCAAGAATATACTCACACACACACACACACACACACACACACACACACACACACACACACACACACACACACACACACACACACACACACACACACACACACACACAAACACGCGCACGCACGCACGCACGAACACACACACACACGCACACACACACACACACACACACACACACACACACACACACACTAACTAACAAACAAAAAGAGAGAGGAGATAGGAGAGACAGACAGACGGACAGACGAACAGACAGACAGACACATAAAAAGAGAGTAAAGTAATCATAAATTAGTAACACTTTGTTTTCATGTTGATTTAACTTGCTTGTTGTCTATGTAGTTTCTGTATTTACTTGAGCTAATTTAACATTTCTTTGTTACAGAATTGTCCGATACAGTCAGTTTCAAGGTTGCAACTGCAGTAGTAGCAGCAGTGGTCTTCATATTGTTCCTCGTCATCGTAGCTTTGCTCATATATATTCAGAGAAAGCATCAAAGTAAGTTCTGTACACTTCATCCATCTTTCAGCTTAATTTCAACTTTACTCTCTTGCTGTAGGAGATAACAGCCAAGATGCCATGGTTATGAATGGTGCTTACAATGTTGTGTCAGACAAGCCCAGAGACAATGCAGAACAAATGGAAGACGCAAATTATGTAGAAGTTAGAGCTTCATCATTCTTGAATAATACCATGCACAATTAACTAGCATATGCCACAAGACAATTGCCTGAACGTGTAGATAAGGAAAGTGTAAGTTTTGCTTTTGAGTTTGATCTGAAGTTGATTACTAGACGAACAATTAGGATCTAGTATGGTAATTTTATATGAATGCTATGAGAATTGTATTAGATATTGTCTGCATCTAGCTCAATCAGTGTTTGTAATAGTCAACATACTATAGTAGATTTAGTAATTAAGGGATACAGTATGTGTATAGACAAAACGGGCGCTGCTGGCAAGTAGTTGGAGTTGGACAGCCATTCACCTGCTCTAGAGCAATTTAATAATTTAATAGTTCTCCTAACACACACACACACACACACACACACACACACACACACACACACACACACACACACACACACACACACACACACACACACAACACACACACTACGGCTGTATAGATACATCCAGATAATTGCGTTTTACATGCGGCTGGTTCGGTTTCTACTGCACGCACGAATTCTACGAGTTGTGGTCATAGAACTTCCTGTCTGCTAACCTAACATTCCCTAATCACTGCTATATACACTGTATATATCCATGCAGGACGTGACATCCTGAGTGCAAACAGAGGTTTCGAGGTATGCATGGTGCTGTACTACCTGTTCTAACGTACATTTTTGCTGTACATACTTCTCCGCGAGACCGGTATCGCATGGTAATGAGACATGCTACGTTTCAACGGTTTTGTCGCTTGGCCATTAGTTTGTCTGCTTCTTCTCTAAGTAAGTAATCAACTTCTGACTGGTTGCTCTGAAATTGGAGATTCTTACTTTAAATGCAGGAAACGGCGTTTTTTCATCTTAATTTTTAGTAGGAAACAACCCAGAGGTACATAGTGTTCTGATTTCGTCACAGCTGCATGAACAGACAATAGAATCAATGCAAGCCAAAGGGGAGAGCCAGAATATGAAGACGTTGCAACACTATAATAATTTCAAAATAGATGATTGACACGATTTTATAACACATTCTGATTATATAATTGAAAAAATGATAGTTAGTGTTAACACTTTAATGTTTGATTTGTATAAATAGATTAGTTTAATTTGGTTCAAGCTTACCGTATTCACAACTAAAATAATTAATAATTTGTCTGTTTTCATTAAATTTTATCTAAATCTGATTCTGTAGGCAAACGTTATGGAAAAAATTTTTATATTATTTCATATTACAGTAAATTTTCTAAACTAGTAAATGAAGCTGTGTTCTACTCGCTTCAGAGCGTAGTTGTGTGTGTGTGTGTGTGTGTGTGTGTGTGTGTGTGTGTGTGTGTGTGTGTGTGTGTGTGTGTGTGTGTGTGTGTGTCTGTCTGTCTGTCTGTCTGTCTGTCTGTCTGTCTGTCTGTCTGTCTGTCTGTCTGTCTGTGTGTGTGTGTGTGTGTGTGTGTGTGTGTGTGTGTGTGTGTGTGTGTGTCTGTGTGTGTCTGTGTGTGCGTGCGTGCGTGCGTGTGTGTATGCGTGCGTGTGGGTGTGTGAGCGTGTGTGTGTTATTTCGTTCTTAAGTTGTGTGTATTCAAAGTTTTAATTAAGATTAATGCATAGATTAATAAATTAGTTTTCTTCTAAAACCTCGTTCTCAAATTGGCAATTAATTAACTGTGCTGTAAAATCAGCTTTCCTTAATCAAATTAAAGGTAGTTACCAAACAGATGTGTATTGTAGAATAATGGAGAAAAACCTGTACATAGTGATACAACTTGAAGAACAGTACTATCTAGTAGTGTAGTGTTGATTAGCTAGAACCATGCGTGCTGATAGGATTGATGAGCTACATTCGTCTGCTAGATGTTCTACATCTGTCTGTTTCTGCGTCGTCAGGTCTTAGAAATGTTCTCGTAAGAACGTTGACGTTTAGTTGCATCCATTCCTACCTCTCGTACTGTACAACATCAGTCGATGATGGAGCCGTTCCTCCTCGAGCGTGTGATGATATAAAATTGTAAGCAGGATTTTCTCTCATTGTTGTTTTTTCGCTTTTTTCCGACTAGATTCTACATCACGAGGGAAAATTAGTAATTGATCAAATTACACTGTAATTAACTTAACACATGAAGACAAGACACGTGTAAAACAATCACTCTAATCATAGTAAACTTATGTCTATGCCGCAACTGTTATGTATTGTTCTAAGAATATGTATACGGGTGAATTATTAAAGCTCACCTCGATGTTTTTATTTATCCATATCATAATAAGTATAACTCCAAATAACAAGACGGATACAACCCATCCTGATACTGCAACATCCGTCAGATCTGAAGACTTTCTTCCACTTTCTTGTCCACCACCTGCTGTAGAAAAGTAGACAGTATACGATAAACGATTTCTTATTTCAATTCAGTTAGTCAAGTCAATCAATATCTAGATATATCTCTAGTCTACAGACGACAAATGAATTAGATGACGTATAGTACCGTCACTTTGTGATCCAGTAGGTAACCTACTCGTAGTAGCTTCGGATGTCGCAGAAGTCTTTGAGGTTACTAATCAAACATTAGACCAAACATATTTTTGTACATATTCTACCTTTTCAACGTAACTAAGGTTGATCAATTGCGTGATGACTGGAAGTCAGTTTGCGCTCTTGCTGTTGAAGGAAACACTGGACGAGACAGGTAGGATGCCGTCGGTGTAAATGAAGTTTCTGTCTTTGCTTGCTTGCTTGTTGACGACTCTGTTCTGTCTGGATGTAAAGCTACAACAAAATATAATAATAAATAAATGATGCATTCATTACATTCTAGATTAGGAGATAGTATAGAGACTTGCAGTACGAGATGAAGTAAGAGTAGATCCGGTAGAGATAATAGAGATCCTCCTATTTGACGAAATGTCGATAGAATCTAAAAAATTGGCAATCATCTAATTTGCATTTCTGCAATTTACAATCGGCGACTTCCAACTTGTGGGCAGATGCTGTGACGTTGATGAACTAGAATAATGATTTGATGACTTTGTCACTAATGTGTGAGGTAGAGATGTAGTAGTCACGTAGTCAGATGCAGTAGATTGTGGCATCGATGGAGATGTAGCTGCCGTTGTTGGTGAACGACTTGTAGCAGAAACAGTCGGAACAACACCTAAAGTATACGCGATATGACAATAGCAACACAAACTCTACAGTACAACAACATGGTACCGTTTACCTGATACTGTTACGTAGAGTGATGATTGTTTGCTGCCATACTCATTTCTAGCGATACATTGATAGATTCCTGAACGAGGAGATGAAATTGTGTGCTGCACAGCATGATTGGCATTCGTCATGTTTTGCTCCAACAGCAACTGGACGTTGCGAAATAGTTGAATCAACATCGGAAAAGATCCTTTTGCTTGACACTTTACTGTAGTTGGGAGATGATTTAGGATGCAGGGAACAACAAGGTTGGTTGTGTTGCAGAAATGTTCAGTGCGTGTGTCGTTTAGTTGAGATAGAGATAGAGTAACACGCGGTATACCTTCATTAAAACAATTAACAATATAACACACAATATTGTTACTGTACACTACAAATTTAGAAGTATATAATTTGTAGAAATTGACTTACTGTATACAGTGACACTCCATGACACTATTCTGGCATATACACCACCAACTGATAAAAATGTTGCGGTAGCAGTGCATCCATATTGCCCGCTGTCTTGTTCAGTTACGTTTTGTATGTGCAGCACACCATCAATAAGCAATAAATATCACATACCAACAACAATCACAGAACCATTTCTTTTCCACGTGTACGAGCTGCTACTAAGACTGGATATTATGCAGTAAAGGGTTGCATTACTGCCAACTTTAACAAAAATATTTTGATTATAAATATAACCCTTGGAACCAATGATATAGTATCTAGAAAGACAATCATCCATTACAACACACAAACGTAAACCCTTTATTTGTTATCTAATTATTCAACTAAAATCTAATTTTTAAAGGTAAACTTTCCTTCCCTTCGAGGTGTTCCAATTGCACTGATGACACGTGTTGTGCTTTCATTTCTACATTTGTCAATGTTGTTTCTGATTTCACTGTATCTAATGCGAAGGACGGAGAAAACGACGAGTCGACCAGTCACAGATACGTCATGCCAAAATAGACAGCTTGTAGATGTACAACTGATAGTGACACTTTCACATTCAACTAACCGGAAAGATCTGTTGTCCGATGCTGGCAGTTGTAGGTAACCACTTTGAGCTACTACAACTGTTGCTTGCGTGGAAAAAGCTCCGGATGGAAGAACAAAGAAAATGGAACAATTTCCTAGTTTGTAAAATTAAACCATATTCATACATTTAGGAATGACGTTGCTACTCTACTAAATAATTGACAAACGTATAATGTACCTCTAGTATACGCGCTCTTGCTTCTGACTGCTGCCGGCCCGTTGTTGATCACACAATAATACAATCCTTCTAGTGATTCTCCGGTATCATGGGGATCTTTAGTTTGAACCACAAGACTTTCTTTCGTTATGTTATAGAAAGGTAAACTTCCAGCTTCTACGTTGACGTCACCTTTGTACCAAGTAGTGATTGTCGAATCATCTTGAGAGTTTGGCTTGCAGTAGAGAGTAGCAGTATGTAAGTGATCGGGACCAACTTGTGTGGTGACTGTATCTGCTAGTTCTTCTCTAATTACAAGACCATCAATTGCTGAAACTGTAAAACAATTTTTATTTTCAGATCACGGCCTGCATATATATTTAGCTGACTAGGTAACTAAAACTTCAACATTTACACAATCTATCCAGCAGTTTCCAAAACACTGCTAAATTGGACTTTCTTACCACCTAGGACAACAAACCAGTCGACCAGTCCAAGCAACCAACATATGCATCCTGTTTTCTTCATTCTTAGTGTGCAGCTAGATCACGTGAAATTACAAACGGTTTAAACTGAGCATGCGCTAGTTGTGATCATCAGATCCTCTCTAGAATAATAGCACCGTACACAGCCCATAGATAAAGCATCGTAGTCTCTTGCACAGCCCACGCGCGATCGAGGACCGCCCTGCAGTTGTGACTGCACGTCTAGGTCTTGGTAGTACAACATTTCTTTACATTAATTAATTAATTGAGTCTAGTCTCTAACCGCGGTAAACTTATATACACAATTTGTCTTACCATCTAAGTTCGCGAGACTCTCCAAATTAATTAGGGTGTGACTCTTGACACGATTGCCTTTCTACTTCATCAGTATCAAGTTACTCTTGTAACTATCACGGTACCGCGCGATTCTTGAATAAATAGATCGTTAGATAACGTGCAGGGTATTATTACATCTAATGTCTGGAAACAGATTATCTGATATCAATGCTAAAAAATTTAATTAAGTTAATACGATTACAAGTCTTTATACTTTACTTTACGTCGTTAGTTTAACTCATAGAGTTTTACAGTGTCGCGTACATTTATTCTAAACGCTCAAGCTCTTGATTGGACAAGTCAATTTCGTGATCTCTTGTGATGCAACAAAATTATGGAGACGAACGCGATCAAGTGCACGAAATAGAGTGTATAAATAGACACAAGTCAACGAGAATCAATAAAGACACACGTAATCCAGCAGTAACAACTAGATCGATGCTGTAGTATCTAGTAATTTACTAAATTAGAGTTTGTGCACACAATAGCAAGTCTACTTGTTCAGAAACAGCTATACCAAGATGCAATATTATTAAGAAAGGGAAACAAAATTTGCAAATGAATTAATAAAAAGGTTATGCTTATCAATTACTGATCTGGCTATACTCTTGTTTGTGACACAACCACCGCGCGTCTTGTTGTTGCTACAACTAACTATGAAAGTAACTAAGCCATTATAATTAATTATTACACAAAAAGCCACGCCTCCTGAATTCACGCGAGTTAGACCTGGGGCTATGAAGACAGAAGATCGCTTGTTTGAAGTAGTCGCCAGCTTCCTTCATCTTTGTTTACACGGTAAGAAGACTCTAGTACAAAACCACTGTAGAAAGCGTGCATTAGCTATTTAAACAGCTAATTAGCTAGGCTTTCTACTAGAAAGGCGTATCTCAAAAGTTTCGAGTGAGCGGAACTCCTTTTTTTGGCTGCATGTTACCTGAGGGTCATACACGCTCGTACATGCTCTTGCTACGTGTTTGACTGCATGGTTTCTCGAGCGAGTCACTAAGCCTCGACTTTCGAGACTCAAATTACTCAAGTACCGTACATTGGACTGGGCGGTGTCACTGGCTATAGATATGCATGTTAACTTAATTAATTAGTCTACTGCGTCCACCCGCAGTTCCTAAAAGGAATTTCCCAAAAATTGTTTTGTCAAATCTTGAATGAAACAAATTCTAATTAATAGGTAAGCTCACTATTCTGAACAATTTAATTAATCTACAAACTGTAATTGTCTTTGTTGTTGATTGATTGAATTATACAAAAATGTGTAACAATTTGATGCAAATAGTTTATGAACTTAACTAACCTGTTGCTGACACTGTCGTCTGACTCGAAACCCCGCTGATGTGGCCCCACGAGCTACGTCTTTCAATCTGTTGTACAATCTTGTATTGTGCAAATACTACTTAATTAATTAGCTCAGTAGTAAAGAAACTCTAAAAACTAAAATCGAAATAATTATATTTGATTTTATAGTTTTTGCAGTTAGTGGTCTTGTAATCAGAGAAGAACCAGCAGATACAGTCACCACACAAGTTGGTCAAGATCAGTTACGTACTGCTACTCTCTACTGCAGGTCAAACTCTCAAGATGATTCGACAATCCCTACTTGGTACAAAGATGACGTTAACGTACAAGATGGAAGTTTACCTTTCTATAACATAGCGAAAGAAAGTCTTGTGGTTCAAACTAAAGATCCCCATGATACCGGAGAATCACTAGAAGGATTGTATTATTGTGTGATCAACAACGGAATGGTCGCGGTCAGAAGCAAGAGCGTGTATATTAGAGGTACATTACACGTTTTTCAATTAATTAATAGAGTAACTACGTCAGTCCTAAATGTATGAATATGGTTCTAATTTTACAAACTAGGAGATCGTTCCGTTTTCTTTGTTCCTCCATTGACTGGAGCTTTATCCACGCAAGCAACAGTTGTAGTAGCTCAAACTGGTTACCTACAACTACCAGTATCGGGACAACAGATCTTTCTGGTTCGTTGAATGTGAAAGTGTCACTATCAGTTGTACATCTACAAGCTGTCCATTTCGGCATGACGTATCTGTGACTGGTCGACTCGTCGTTTTCTCCGTTCTTCGCATTAGATACAGTGAAATCAGAAACAACATTGACAAATGTAGAAATGAAAGCACAATACGTGTCATCAGTACAATTGGAACACCTCGAATGGAAGGAAAGTTTACCTTTCAAGGTCAGATTATAGTTGAGTAATTAGATAACAAATAAAGGGTTTACGTTTGTGTTGTAATAGATAATTGTCGTTCTAGATACTATATCATTGGTTCCAAGGGCTTATATTAAAAATCAAAATATTTTTGTTAAAGTTGGCAGTAATGCAACCCTTTACTGCATATCCAGTCATATCAGCAGCTCGTACACGTGGAAAAGAGATGGTACTGTGATTGTTGTTGGTATGAGATTTTCATTGCTCATTGATGGTGTGTTGCACATACAAAACGTGACTGAACAAGACAGCGGGCAATATGAATGCACTGCTACTGCAACATTTCCATCATTTGGCGTTCAAACCAGAAAAGTGTCAATGAGTGTTACTGTATACAGTAAGTCAATTTCCACAACTTCTAGATTTGTAGTGCACGGTGACAATATCGAGTGTTATACATTGTTAATTAATTGCTGTAAAGGTTTACCGCGTGTTACTCTATATCTATCTCAACTAAACGACACACGCACTGAACAAATTTGCAACACAACCAACCTTATTGTTCCCTGCATTCTAAATCATTTACCAACTACAGTAAAGTGTCAAGCAAAAGGATCTTTTCCGATGTTGATTCAACTATTTCGCAACGTCCAGTTGCTGTTAAAGCAAAACGTGACGAATGCCAATCATACTGTGCAGCACCCAATTTTATCTCCTCGTTCAGGAATCTATCAATGTATCGCTAGAAATGAGCGTGGCAGCAAACAATCATCACTCTACGCAACAGTATCAGGTAAACGGTATCATCTTGTTGTGCACTGTAGAGTTTGTGTTGCTATTGTCAGTATATATATATATATATATATTGCGTATACTGTAGGTGTTGTTCCAACTGTTTCTGCTACAAGTCGTTCACCGACAACGGCAGCTACATCTCCATCGATGCCAAAGTCTACTGACTACGTGACTACGTCACAGTCAACTCCTCGAGCATCAAGTACGTCAACTAGTTTCTCACATTCATCTCAACTTACGCATGCAAGTTAGTAAACACTGCGCTACGCATTGACTTTATTATAATTATACTAGAAACTCTTGTTTGAGTCTAGCATCAAATAATGTGCAATCTACTTCTGGAACGAAGTCTCCTAGAGTTACTAGTGCTCCAGTTACCGTCACACAAGCTAATGCGTCATCCGTGTCTCTATCCAGTAGTTCTTCGACTCTCAACCTTCCTACCACTTCGACACCACGCACCAGCTCGTCTTCTCAACGATCAGATCTTATACCAACGACATCAACCGTTTTGCCAACATCTCAAACCGCATCACCTCCATGCCATCATACAAACACTCCTTCCTCATCAGGTATGCCATTGCTGGTTATGCTCTAGTCTTTCTAAGTTTAGTTAATCAATTAATTAACTGTAAAGGTGCAGCAATGCCCCCTATTGGAAAAGTGACGAATTCAGCGACTAGTGGAAACGCAAGTAAAAGTACAACTAGGCCAGCAACGAAATCAACGACACAAACGCGTAAGTAGAGTAATTTATAAATTTACGTACAATTGCTAGTTCCTAACATACGTATCTACTAGCTGCAAAAGAGTTTGACGGTCTACCAATTGCAGTAGTTGCTGGTGGAGCTTCAGGTGGAGTCGTCGTTTTAGTTGTCTTTCTAATCATAATCATCGTCACTTGCTATCGACGTAAACAAAGTCAACCAAACTTTTTACCTCTGCCTATGCCAGTGATTTTAGTATCTAGATAATTATGCTTAGGTTTTGCACTCGATGAAGATAAGCAACGGTCTCCAGTAGCAAGTGCTACCACAATCGACAATCCCACCTTCTGGACAGCAACAACAAATAGAGAAAGACTGAAACAAAGTCATGTTGACAGCAGTGGACAAACTGCTGCATCCTTCTCATACGGGAATATTAACAAACCGACGGCTATTGTTTCACCCGTGCACCGCTCCAATGCAACCGGAGACGACGGTATAAGAAAAGAAGATCAGTATGATGTTTTGGACCGAAAAATGGAAGATGAAGTGATTATTACAAAACATGACAGTCTAGACGAACGTTACTCAACGCTAGAAAACAGCAAATATAGTGTGTGTGACCGAAAGACGGATGAAATTCCTGTTACAACAGGAGGCGTTCCATTAGAGGGCTACTATGTAGCTAAGCCAATGTCGGACAAGAGGCAGAAGAATGATGATAGGAGTCGTTCAGATGGTCAATATGAGGAAGCAGTAATAAGTGGTTAGCATGCTATTTAATGATGGCTGTATAGTAAATATAGTATTACACACACGCACACACCACACACACACACACACACACACACACACACACACACACACACACACACACACACACACACACACACACACACACACACACACACACACACACTATGAGACAGAAATTAAAACAATACTAGGTGTTCTATTCTTAGGAGCTTGTGAACTCGTAGGCAGTGCAAACAATCCTTCATCAAACGTCCAAACACAAAGCAATCTTGGAGAAGATACCCCGTATGCGGTACCAGACAAACCGAAACAAGCAGTAAGACTGCGTTTGTCTGCGTCTTCTACGGATGGTAGTCACTCTAAAGTTACCGCCAAAATGCCAATACAGCTCGCACAACGTTTGTCTACAACATCTGCAAGTGAACCATATGAAGAAGTCGTGCAGTCAGGTAGTACTAAAGAAGAAAATTCTTACCCTCTACCGAGTGATCACAAAGCTAAGGCTCGTAAGAATACCGTGTCACCAAAAACTGAGTATTCCTACGCCAAGCCTGATTCCAAACGAGTAACGACGGTCGAGAGTGACCGCTTAGTGATAGGAGAGGTCACGACAACAAAACAAGACAATGAAGAAATGCCACAAGGAAATTGTGAAAATCCCGACGCTGCACCAGATGAAGTAAAGTCCAAGAACGCCAGAAGTGTTACACTCCCCAGTGAGTACACCTATGCGAGGCCCAACGTCAAGAGAGAACTGAAGATATCAGGTAGCCGTTTGGTGACCAGAGCAGCAACAATGATGGCACAACAAGACGACACAGGCAGAAAACCAAATGACGAGAACGATGAGAATCCATATGGTTTACCAGATGAGAACAAAACGAAGACGACTCGCAATGCTCCTCCATCACTACCTCCACCAAATGCACAAGATTCTCGCACCCAACCAGAACAACACGATCAGTCTAACGCAGACAGATCTGCCGGTAAAAGTGATTCATCTATCTCTCCCAACCATTTCACTACAGTAAAAGACACATACGCTGTTGCCAATAAACAATCTAAGAAGAAAAAGTCGACCGTGTCACACATGTCAGTTGGTGACAGTGAATACGCTGTTGCCAACATACAAGCAAAAAAGAAACAGTCGACAGTCTCACATATGTCAGTTGGTGACAGTGAATATGCTGTATCGAGCAAGCGACCATCAGGAAGTCCAAAATCAAACCGAAAACCTGCAGTCGCATCCGAACCAAAGCATTACCAGACGGAAGGGACCGAATATACTGTATCCGCAAAGTCTCGATCTTTGCCTCGCGATGCAATGAATGCAACTGCTTCATCGGTTCAAAAGAAAGGAGTAAGAGAAAACTAATATTGTATGCCATGTTGAGCAGTATGCTGAGTTTATTTACTGTAATTTGCTTTGACTAGAAGTCTGACGTGAAGTATACAGACGTGGAGATTATACCGTCGGGAAACGAAGCGACACGTGACGTCTGAAGAAAACGTGGAGTACGCCACTATTGACCATACTAAGCACTGAAACATTTAGTTAATACATTGACATAAATGTAGCTCTACTTGCACTCTAGTGCAATAACTTTTCTAAATTCTTGCTTTTTGTATCGTATATATTGCTCTGTTTATCGTATATATGTTGCCGTTGTCTGTTTATATATACAATCGTTATTAGTCATTGTATTACAATCATTTAATAAATTCGTATTGTAGCTGTTGCATTCACTGGTTCGAATGATCACGAAGCAACTAGCAGAAAGAGACGTATATTCAGAAAAGTCACACACACACACGCACGCACGCATGCACGCACACACACACACACACACACACACACACACACACACACACACACAGAGGTTTCCACAGTCAATCTCTCTTGGATATATACATACACAAAACAGTAATAAGAAGACAACACAAGACTAAAATAGATATGTCCATACAAACACACACTACAACATTCATTCAACACTAAAGTGTCCACTTCCTGTCAGATGAGTTACAGTTTCCGTTGAATTGCACTGCCCATCTCTAAAAAATAGTTCAACAAAATTCTAAAAATAAATAATTAATTAATTTTATAAATTGAAATACACTAATGCAAACATTGAGATATCTGTAATTGTATTCGTATTTGTAGATAGTGTCTGCTAACAGCTCTGCTGTAATATGGCAACAAAGATATCAAATTAATAAATAAAAACGTTGATTTTAAATTTAGAATGACTTGATTGGTTGTTTTATTGTCAAATTGAGTGTGCACTTGTCATTCAATATCAATTATCAGAGTTTACTGTTTTAGTTACTAACAAGCAGAGCAAACTATCAATGATTTTCAAAAAATAATTGGAAACAAAATGTTGATCAAATCCTGCACAAAATTGTGTTCAGAACAATTGTATCAGACTAATCAACACCAAGGCTGATATACCTAGAGCAGAGGTGATACACAGTAAAGGTGATATAATATGACTGTGGATGATTAATGTCAAGTTGATAATTATACCAATTAGATACTAATTATTATCAATTAATTATTGATATTCTGTAGGTCATCCACTTGGCAAGTATACTCAATTTCTAACCAACTAAAACAATAAAACTCAAAAAGCTGTTGTAAATCAGCTAATAAAAGGACATTTCAAGTATATGTAGCAGCCTAAACACATGTATTGCAGCAATTTTTATCTAGTGAACTTGTGTCATCCTGTTTAGCAACCACACTGCCTCCCTCCATTCCATAATGGCATCTCACCACACCTGTCTATAGCCCGCTTCCTGTATGACAGATTTAGAAGGTTCATGCCTAGTCTAAATACAGTACACGGTACGTACAATCTTCTCTGTTTATTGTTGTATTACTGATTAACAGTAGACAGACACAACGGTATAGAGATACGCCGAAATAAGCAAATTGAACATCATATGTATAAATAGAGAAGTAGAACAACGACCATGCATGCAGACACGATAATCAATACTCTACTAGTCTAGACATACGCAGTCAACATATCAAGTACAATGTATGGTGCATTTTAGTGCTAGAGGTGACGCCCACAAAGTGACAAAAATTCAATAGTTAGAGAAGCCTGCTTACACTCTTATTTGCAATACAGGAATAGTAGCCTGTAGGCCACTCACCTCAATCAGCCCTATAATAATTTGAACAACTAGTTAAGATCCCGAATTATCCGGGATATAACGTTATAAGGCGTGGTGTGTGTTATTTTGTTTTTAAGTTGTGTGTATTTAAAGTTTTAATTAAGATTAATGTGTATATTAGTAAATTAATATTCTTCTAGAGCCTCCTACTCAAATTGGCAATTAATTAACTGTCTTGTAAAATCAGCTTTTCGCTAATCAAATTAAAGTTAGTTAATAAACAGATGTATACTGTAAAATAATGAAGAAAAACGTGTAAATACAACTTGAAAAACAGTACTAGTAGTGTAGTTGTTGATTAGCTAGAAGCATGAGTGCTGATAGGATTGATGAGCTACATTCGTCTGCTAGATGTTCTACATCTGTCTGGTTTTTGCGTCGTCAGGACTTAGAAATGTTCTCGTAGGAACATTGGCGTCTAGTTGCATCCATTCCTATCTCTTCGTACTGCACAGCATCAGTCGATGATGGAGCCGTTCCTCCTCTAGCGTGTGATGATATAAAATTGTAAGAAGGATTTTCTCTCATTGCTGTCTCTTCGCATTTTTTCTGACTAGATTCTACATCACGAAGGATAATTAGTAATTGATAAAATTACACTGTAATTAGTAGCACATGAAGACAAGACACGTGTGAAACAATCACTCTAATCATAGTAAATTTATGTTTATGCCGCAACTGTTATGTATTGTCCTAAGAATATGTATACGCGTGAAGCTCACCTCGATGTTTTCTAATTATCCATATCATAATAAGTATAACTCCAAATAGCAAGACGGATACAACCCATCCTGATACTGCAACACCCGTCAGATCTGAAGACTTTCTTCCACTTTCTTGTCCACCACCTGCTGTAGAAAAGTAGACAGTATACGATAAACGATTTCTTATTTCAATTCAGTTAGTCAAGTCAATGAATATCTAGATATATATCTAGTCTATAGACGTCAATGAATTAGATGAAGTATAGTATACCGTCACTTTGTGATCCAGTAGGTGATCTACTCGTAGTAGCTTCTGATGTCGCAGAAGTCTATAAAGTTACTAATCAAACATTAGACCAAACAGAATTCTGTACATATTTAATAAATAAATGATGCATCCATTACAGTCTACCTTAGAGATAGCAAAGAGACTTGCAGTACGAAATGAAGTAAGAGTAGATCTGGTGGAGATAACAGAGGTCTTTCTAACCCTAACCCTAACCCTAATCCTAGCTAGGAACTAGACAAATTTATAAATTACTATACTTACACGTTGGTGTCGTTGCTTTTGTTGCTGGCATAGTTGTTGTACTTTTACTTGCATCTTCACTAGTCGCTGCACTCGTCACTTTTTCAATAGGGGGCTTGGTTGCACCTTTACAGTTAATTAATTGATTAACTAAACTTATAAAGACTAGAGCATAATCAGCAATGGCATACCTGATAAGGAAGGAGTGTTTGTATGATGAGATGGAGATGATGCGGTTTGAGACGTTGGCAAAACGGTTGATGTCGTTGGTATAAGATCTGATCGTTGAGAAGACGAGTTGGTGCGTGGTGTCGAAGTGGTAGGAAGGTTGAGAGTCGAAGAACTACTGGATAGAGACACGGATGACGCATTAACTTGTGTGACGGTAGCTGGAGTACTAGTAACTCTAGGAGACTTCGTTCCAGTAGTAGATTGCACACTAGGAGATGCTAAACTCAAAACAAGAATTTCTAGTAGTATAACGTCAATGCGTAGCGTAGTGTTTACTAACTTGCATATGAGGAACTAATTGACGTACTTGACGCTCGAGGAGTTGACTGTGATGTAGTCACGTAGTCAGTAGACTTTGGCATCGATGGAGATGTAGCTGCGATTGTTGGTGAGCGACTTGTAGCAGAAACAGTTGGCTAATGTATAGCAATGTCTATACTTACAATATAGCAACACAAACTCTACAGTGTACAACAACATGCATGGTACCGTTATCTGATACTGTTGCGTAGAGTGATGATTGTTTGCTGCCATACTCATTTCTAGCGATACATTGATAGATTCCTGAACGAGGAAATGAAATTGTGGGCTGCACAGCATGATTGGCATTCGTCACGTTTTGCTCTAACAGCAACTGGGCGTTGCGAAATAGTTGAATCAACATCGGAAAAGATCCTTTTGCTTGACACTTTACTGTAGTTGGAAGATGATTTAAGATACAGGGAACAAGGTTGGTTGTGTTGCAGATTTTTTCAGTGCGTGTGTCGTTTAGTTGAGATAGAGATAGACTAACACGCGGTAAACCTTAATTTAACAACAACTAACAATATAACACACAATATTGCCCCTTTGCACTACAATGTTAGAAGTCGATAATTTGTAGAAATGACTTACTGTATACAGTAACACTCCATGACACTTTTCTGGTTACAACGCCAAATGATGGAAATGTTGCGGCAACAGTGCATTCATATTGCCCGCTGTCTTGTTCAGTCACGTTTTGTATGTGCAGCACACCATCAATGAGCAATGAAAATCTCATACAAAAACAATCACAGAACCATCTCTACTCCACGTGTATGAGCTGCTAATATGACTGGATATGCAGTAAAGGGTTGCATTGCTGCCGACTTTGACAAAAATATTTTGATTTTTAATATAAACCCTTGGAACCAATGATCTAGTATCTAGAACGACAAACATGCACTACAACACACAAACGTAAACCCTTTATTTGTTATCTAATTATTCAACTAAAATCTAACCTTTAAAAATAAACGTTCCTTCCATTCGAGGTGTTCCAATTGTACCGATGACACGTATTGTGCTCTCATTTCTACATTTGTCAATGTTGTTTCTGATTTCACTGTATCTAATGCGAAGAACGGAGATACGTCACAGATACGTCATGCCAAAATGGACAGCTTGTAGATGTACAACTGATAGTGACACTTTCACATGCAACTAACCAGAAAGTTCTGTTGTCCGATACTGGTAGTTGTAGGTAACCACTTTGAGCTACTACAACTGTTTCTTGTATGGAAAAGAATGGATTCTTTGGAGGATCAAATAAGATAGAACGCGCTCCTAGTTTGTAAAATTATAACCATATTCATACATTTAGGAATGACGTAGTTACTCTATTAAATAATTGACAAACGTGTAACGTACCTCTAATATACGCGCTCTTGCTTCTGACGTATACCGTCCCGTTGTTGATCACACAATAATACAATCCTTCTAGAATTGCTCCAGGATCATTGATATCCGTAGTTTGAACCACAAGACTTTCTTTCGTTATGTTATAGAAAGGTAAACTTCCTTCTTCTACGTTGACGTCATCTTTGTACCAAGTAGTGATTGTCGAATTATCTTGAGAGTTTGTCTTGCAGTAGAGAGTAGCAGTATGGACGTGACCAACTTGTGTGATAACTGTATCTGCTGGTTCTTCTCTGATTACAAGACCACCAACTGCTAAAACTATAAAATCAAATTTAATTCTACTTTAATTTTTAGCGTTTTCTTCACTACTGAGCTAATTAATTAAGTAGTATTTGCACAATATAAGATTGTACAACAGATCAAAAGGCGTAGCTCATGGGGCCACATCAGCCGGGGCTTTGAGTCAGACGATAGTGTTAGCAACAGGTTAGTTAAGTTAGTAAATTATTTGCATCAAATTGTTACACATTTTGTATAATTCAATCAATCAGCAATAAAGACAATTACAGTTTGTAGATTAATTAAATTGTTCAGAATAGTGAGCTTGCTTATTAATTAGAATCGGTTTAATTCAAGATTTGACAAAACAATTTTGGGAAATTCCTTGTAGGAACTGTAGGTGAACGCAGTAGATTAATTAAAGGGAAACTCCCACGAAATTACAAGTAACGTTCTCATGATAGTACTAAGTGTCCAACTCTATTGGTACCTTTCTTTCTTAATACAACTCTTTCTGAACGGAGAAAATGAGCTTCCAACATGAGGGCGTAACCTTATGGCAGTCGCCATTTTGAAATGGTGACGTAGCAATATCTTACTCGCGTATGTTGCTCTGTGTAGCGAGGATATATCGCGGGTCAGTCAGAATTTGAAAGGATGTAGCATCTAATAACGCAGTATCTTAGATGCTTACTAAGAACGTCCTTGGGTGTGAGCCGTCTATGATGCGTGATAATGTCATTTACTATTACCTCAGGCCATACGCGTACAAGGTTGACTAGGCGGAACAAATGCCGTGACTGAAAACGACCTGATACGGTCACGCTGACTGAATAGCGCATGTTGTAATGTGCGAGTAGAGACTATAATTTCACTACGTAGAAGTAATATTGCAGCTAGTCTACTGCCGTTGACTTGTGAGTTGTCCATTACATTACAAAGAATGGTTTACTGTATTGCGTTCGGTTGCAACAACAAGGACGGAGATCGCAAAGGTGGTGTGCGCTTTCATCACTTACCTCCTAGGAACAAGCCTCTGCTGAAACAATGGCTGACAAAGCTTCGATTACAGAATCCTCCTGTTAGACGTAATAGCTTGGTCTGCAGTGAACACTTCGAACCGGACTGTTTTCAACGAGATTTGCAAGCAGAATTACTGGGAACAAAACCACGAATTCACCTCAAGCCAGATGCTGTCCCAACAATTTTCACTTTCACCTCCAAACGAAAACAACGATCAACAGGACAGAAACGAAGACACAATCAGGTTACTATTTACTGTCTGTTTCAATCAACCTGTCACCTAGAGCAGACCCTGTCGATGTAGGCCCTTACTGAAGTAATGAAACAACATGCTAAGGTTGCTAGAGTGCCTGACTCTGATGATGATTATGAGCACCACCAAGAAATCCAAAAAGAAAACAATTCTCCTGGAACCAAAGCACGTGAATGTCGTGATGCTTCAACGCAAAGAGACCTGGCTGAAACAAAGGAACATTCATACTGTGTGAGAGAATCTTCACCAATTCCCGAGCACATGCATTCTAGTCAACTTCAGCCACCACAAATTGCCCCATGGTTAGTAACACCAGTAACTGACAGTTGTCAGTCCACAGAGTCTGATAAAGAGGCACATTCTCCTAATACAGACAGTGAAACAGAGAAATACTGCGTCTTTGACACATCTTGTACTTCACAAGATTCGGATACCGAAATGGGTGGTCAAGAGGACCAAAAATTCATTTTCAGAAATTCCTTGAGTGAACTGTTCCGATTCTGCCCAACATGTGGCTCTTCTGTAGTCAGCCAATCGGAATCAACAAGTGGAACAATGTTAGTAGTAAAAATGGAGTGCTCAAAAGGGCATAATGTAAACTGGCAGTCCCAACCACTTGTTGCTGGTCTACCTGCCGGAAATCTTATAACCGCAGCAGGGATTCTGTTGTCAGGAGGAACATTCAGCAAATTCAGCCACTTTGCTCAAATCATAAAATTGCAATTCATCTCGGAATCATCATTTTATCGATTGCAAGATGAATACCTGTGTCCTGTGGTTAATGAAACGTGGAAAAGTTACCAGGAATCTATACTAGAAAACTTCAAAGACAACCCTTTACACCTACTGGGAGATGGACGATGTGACAGCCCTGGATATTCCGCTAAATATTGTACATATACTCTAGTGGAGCAAGATACAGGGCTTATTGTTGACCTTCAGTTTGTGCAGGTCAGGAAGTTACCAATTCTGTTGGGATGGAAAAAGAGGGGTTTCTACGATCAGTCAATGAGCTAGTAACTAAAGGATTAACTGTGGCTCAAATTGCTACTGATAGACACCTGCAGATAACATGTGTCATGAAAAAGCAGTTCCCTGATATAGATCATCAGTATGATGTTTGGCACGTTTCAAAAAGTGTTATCAAAAAGTTAACCCAACTGGGTAAGGCAAAGGGCTGTAGTAACCTTCTTCCATGGATAAGATCTGTGGCAAATCACTTGTGGTGGTCATCAAAATCATGTAATGGACAAGCTGAAAATCTAAGAGAGAAATGGATTTCTATTATTTACCATACAATCAATGTCCATTCATGGGAGAATGCTACATCTTTTGGCAAGTGTGAACACAACGAATTGTCACTTGAAGAGAGCCAACGAAAGCAGTGGTTAAAGAAATGTTCTCCTGCACATGATGCGCTGAAGTCGGTAGTCCTAAACAAGAAGCTTTTGAAAGACCTTGACAAGCTAGCGGACTTCAGCCACACTGGTAATTTGGAAGTTTACCATGCTCTTCTCACTAAATATTGTCCTAAGAGGCAACATTTCAGCTACAAGGGGATGCTTGCAAGAACACAGCTGGCTGCACTTGATCATAACCACAAAACAGGAAGAAGGCAAGCTACCACTAGCAGTGGAGAAGTGAGATACAAGGTGGTTTTTCCCAAACCTACCAAGATCTGGGTTGCAAAGCCCATCACTGAATCAAAGAGCTATGGCTATCTGCAAGGAATCCTTAGAGCAGTTCTAAATAAACGACAGCTGAATCCACAACCTCTTCGAAAACACAAAGCCAGACAACCTCCAGTGATTTTACCAGCCAACATTGCCACCTGTGAAAGACCACTCAAGGAAACTGTTGTTAGTGCTCGTCAAAACAAGATTTACATAGAACATACAACTATGACATATAAACGCTATCGCATGTCTAGGATGGGACATTAGTTGACACAGATTCTTAGAATTAGGTACTTACAAACATTATTGTCAAAATCATATCTAATCATGATGCTCCCTAAACCCCACGTACACTTCGCCTTCTTCTGGGAAAGATCTTCTAATAGCTAAACTACACATGACGGTATGACCATTTTAGCACGCCTGCCCAGTCTCGTAGGAGCCCAATGTGAGAACTGCCTGTATGCTGTCGACCTCAAAAGCCTGTAAAGTGAAAGACAATAAACAAAATGGCAATACCGTACGCACTTGTGTCAAGAAACCTGTGATTCTGTGAAGGAATCTTCAGTGACATCTACCACACAGCAGTGTGCAGAACGTCGTAGTTGAGGCAGACAAGCTCAAAATTTGCGTGTTCTACCAGACACCGTAAACCACAGAGCCTCTAACTGAGCGTGTCAAACTCTTGGCAGCAAAGGCAGTGGGCATGACAACACACTGACCGCATGTGCACCAGTCTGAGTTGACCAAGCGCTCGGGGATTCCGTCCCCTGTGTCCGAATCAATTTCATGAGAGTTTCCCGAACTCGAACTACTCTCAGCGTCATCACATTCGGGCTTAAAACTGTACGGAAGCTATGCCATATACTCTGATGACAACACATGCGCAATCAGTAAGATATTCGTACGTCATCATCTCAAAAAGGCGACTACCATAGGGTCACGCCCCCACGTTGGAAGCTCAATTTCTCCGTTCAGAAAGAGTTGTATTAAGAAAGAAAGGTACCAATAGAATCAGGCCACTTAGTACTATCACGAGAACGTTACTTCTATTTTCATGGGAGTTCCCCTAATACAGGACACGGTACGATCTTCTCTGTTTATTGTTGTGTTACTGATTACAGACACAACATAATAGAGATAAGTTGAAAATAAGCCAATAGAACATTATATGTGTACATAGAGAAGTAGAACAACGACCTTGCATGCAGAGACGATAATCAATACTCTATTAGTCTAGACGCAGTCAACATATCAAGTACAATGAATGGTGCATTTTACTCCTAGAGGTGACGCCTAGAAAGTGTCAACAATATCAAAATTTATAGAAGCCTGCTTACGTAATTACACTCTTATTTGCAATACAAGAACAGTAGGCCACTCACTTCAATCAACTTAGCCACGTGTGTGGGTGTGTTAGATGTGTGTGTGTGTGTGTGTGTGTGTGTGTGTGTGTGTGTGTGTGTGTGTGTGTGTGTGTGTTACTTTGTTTATAAGTTGTGTGTATTTAAAGTTTTAATTAAGATTAATGTATAGATTAATAAATTAATATTCTTTTAAAGCCTCGTACTGAAATTGGCAATTACTAAACTGTGTTGTAATATCAACTTTTTCGTTAATCAAATTAAGGTAGTTACTAAACAGATGTATATAGGAAGAAAAACGTGTACATACAACTTGAAAAACAGTACTAGTAGTGTAGTTGTTGACTAGCTAGAACCATGCGTGCTGATTGGATTGATGAGCTACATTCGTCTGCTAGATGTTCTACATCTGTCTGTTTCTGCGTCGTCAGGGCTTAGAAATGTTCTCGTAGAAACGTTGGCGTTTAGTTGCATCCATTCCTACCTCTTCGTACTGTACAGCATCAGTCGATGATGGAGCCGTTCCTCCTCGAGCGTGTGATGATATAAAATTGTAAGCAGGATTTTCTCTCATTGTTGTCTCTTCGCTCTTTTTCTGACTAGATTCTACATCACGAGCGAAAATTAGCAATTGATAAAATTATACTGTAATTAACACATGAAGACAAGACACGTGTAAAACAATCACTCTAATCATAGTAAACTTATGTTTATGCCTCAACTGTTATGTATTGTTCTAAGAATATGTGTACGCGTGAAGCTCACCTTGATATTTTCTAATTATCCATATCATAATAAGTATAACTCCAAATAAGAAGACGGATACAACCCATCCTGATACTGCAACACCCGTCAGATCTGAAGACTTTCTTCCACTTTCTTGTCCACCATCTGCTGTAGAAAAGTAGACAATATATGATAAACGATTTGTTATTTCAATTCAGTTAGTCAAGTCAATCAGGCACGCCCACATTAGTTTCTTAAGTTAGAGTTTAGGTTTGAGTTTAGTTGACATTTTATGTAGTTTGCCGTATCTAGCGAATGTCATTGTACTAGAGAATTAGATATATCTAATATATATATATATATATATATATATATATAGTCTACAGACGTCAAATGAATGAGATGAAGTATAGTCTACCGTCACTTTGTGATCCAGTAAGTGAATTACTCGTAGTAGCTTCTGATGTCGCAGAAGTCTAAGAGGTTACTAATAAAACATTAGACCAAACAGAATTCTGTACATATTTAATTAATAAATAAATGATGCATCCATTACAGTCTAGCTTAGACATAGTAAAGAGACTTGCAGTACGATATGAAGTAAGAGTAGATCTGGTGGAGATAACAGAGATCTTTCTAACTCTTTGACTAACCGTAGCCCTAGGAACTAGATGAATTTATAAATCACTATACTTACGCGTTGGCGTCGTTGCTTTTGTTGCTGGCCTAGTTGTACTTTTACTTGCGTCTCCACTAGTCGCCGCACTCGTCACTTTTCCACTATGGGGCTTTGCTGCTCCTTTACAGTTAATTAATTGATTTTAACTAAACATAGAAAGACTAGAGCATAACCAGCACTGGCATACCTGATGAGGACGGAGTGTTTGTAAGATGGGATGGAGGTGATGCGGGTGTCGAGCTGGTGCGTGGTGTCGAAGTGGTAGGAAGGTTGAGAGTTGAAGAACTACTGGATAGAGACACGGATGACGCATTAGCTTGTGTGACGGCAACTGGAGCACTAGTAACTCTAGGAGACTTCGTTCCAGAAGTAGATTGCACATTATGAAATGCTAAACTCAAAACAAGAATTTCTAGTAATATAACGTCAATGCGTGGCGCAGTGTTTACAAACTTGCATTCGTAGGTTGAGACGAATATGTGGAACTAGTTGACGTACTTGACGCTCGAGGAGTTGACTGTGATGTATACGTAGTCACGTAGTCAGTAGACAGTGGCGTCGATGGAGATGTAGCTGCCGTTGTCGGTGAGCGACTTGTAGCAGAAACAGTTGGAACAACATCTAAATTATATATACGCAATATACAAACTGCAACACAAACTCTACAGTGTACAACAACATGGTATACCGTTTACCTGATACTGTTGCGTAGAGTAATGATTGTTTGCTGCCATACTCATTTCTAGCGATACATTGATAGATTCCTGAACGAGGAGATGAAATTGTGTGCTGCACAGTATGATTGGCATTCGTCACGTTTTGCTTCAACCGTAACTTTGCGTTGCGAAATAGTTGAATCAACATCGGAAAAGATCCTTTTGCTTGACACTTTACTGTAGTTGGGAGATGATTTAGGATGCAGGGAACAACAAGGTTGGTTGTGTTGCAGAATTGCTCAGTGCATGGGTCGTTTAGTTGAGATAGAGATAGAGTAACACGCGGCATACCTTAACAATTAATATTGTCACTGTAAACTACAAATTTGCTAAAAGTATATAATTTGTAGAATTGACTTACTGTATACAGTTACACCCCATGCCACTTTTCTGGTTACAACGCCAAATGATGGAAATGTTGCGGTAGCAGTGCATTCATAGTGTCCGCTGTCTTGCTCAGTCACGTTTTGTATGTGCAGCACACCATCAATGAGCAATGAAAATCTCATGCCAACAACAATCACAGTACCATCTCTAGTCCACGTGTACAAGCTGCTAATATGACTGGATATGCAGTAAAGAGTTGCATTGCTGCCAACTTTAACAAAAATATTTTGATTATAAATATAAGCCCTTGGAATCAATGATATAGTATCTAGAAGGACAATCATCCATTACAACACACGAACGTTAACCCTTTATTTGTTATCTAATTATTTAACTAAAATCTAACCTTTAAAAATAAACGTCCCTTCCATTCGAGGTGTTCCAATTGTACCGGCGACACGTATTGTGCTTTCATTTCTACATTTGTCAATGTTGTTTCTGATTTCACTGTATCTAATGCGAAGGACTGAGAAAACGATGAGTCGACCAGTCACAGATACGTCATGCCAAAATGGACAGCTTGCAGATGTGCAACTGATAGTGACACTTTCACATTGAACTAACCAGAAAGGTCTGTTGTCCGATACTGGTAGTTGTAGGTAACCACTTTGAGCTACTACAACTGCTGCTTGCGTGGTAAAGAATGGATTCTTTGGAGGATTAAATAAGATAGAACGTTTTCCTGGTTTGTAAAATTGAACCATATTCATATATTTAGTAATAACATAGTTATCTTTAATTAATTAATTAATTGACTAACGTATAATGTACCTCTAATATACGCGCTCTTGCTTCTGACCGCTACCATCCCGTTGTTGATCACACAATAATACAATCCTTCTAGTAATTCTCCGGTATCATGAGGATCTGTAGTTTGCAGCACAAGACTTTCTTTCGTTATGTTATAGAAAGGTAAACTTCCATCTTGTACGTTGACGTCATCTTTGTACCAAGTAGTGATTGTCGAATTATCTTGAGAGTTTGTCTTGCAGTAGAGAGTAGCAGTATGGACGTGACCAACTTGTGTGATAACTGTATCTGCTGGTTCTTCTCTGATTACAAGACCACCATCTGCTAAAACTGTAAACTCAAATTTAATTCGATTTTAGTTTTTAGAGTTTTTTTACTATTGAGTTAATTAATTAAGTATTATTTGCACAATACAAGATTGTACAACAGATTGAAAGGCGTAGCTCGTGGGGCCACATCAGCGGGGTTTCGAGTCAGACGATAGTGTCAGCAACAAGTTAGTTAAGTTAATAAATCATTTGCATGAAATTGTTATAAATTTTTGTCTAATTCAATTAATCAATAACAAAGACAATTACAGTTTGTAGATTAATTAAATTGTTCAGAATAGTAAGCTTGGTTATTAATTAGAATCGGTTTTATTCAAGATTTGACAAAACAATTTTTGGGAAATTCCTTGTAGGAACTGCAGGTGGACACAGTAGACTATCTAATAACCACTGACACCGCCCAGTCCAATGAGTCTCGAAAGTCTCGGCTTAGCGCTCATACTCGCTTGAGAAACCATGCAGTCAAACACGTAGCAAGAGCATGTACGAACGTGTATGACCCTCAGGTAACATGCAGCTAAAAAAGGAGTTCCGCGCACTCGAAACCTTTGAGATACGCCTTTCTAGTAGATAGCCTAACTAATTAGCTGTCTAGTGCACGCTTTCTACTGTGGTTTTGTACTAGGGTCTTCTTACCGAAACAAAGATGAAGAAAGCTGGCGACTACTTTAAACAAGCGATCCTCTGTCTTCATAGCCCCAGGTCTAACTCACGTGAATTCAGGAGGCGTGGCTTTTGGTGTATTTAATGCATTTTCTTAGCTTGGTATAGCTGTTTATAGACAAGTAGACTTGCTATAGTGTGCACAAACTCTAATTTAGTAAACTACTAGATACTAGTGCATCTAGTGTGTGTGTGTGTGTGTGTGTGTGTGTGTGTGTGTGTGTGTGTGTGTGTGTGTGTGTGTGTGTGTGTGTGTGTGTGTGTGTGTGTGTGTGTGTGTGTGTAATGGTGCAAGGAAGTTGAAATAGAGTATTTGTACAGGGGAGAAGTCTAACAGAAGGCCTATCAGACAGGTTGCAACTGGTTCTTCTAAAGGCAGGAAAACCTTAGAGACTTGGCCAAAGTCAGGGGTAACGGCATACGTAATACTTAAATGTTACATGGAACTTAAATGCTGTTAGAATGGCTTTCATTGGCAGCTTAATTTTTTTGTACAGTCTGAATTGCCTTTAGAATTCTCATGATATATGTTTGCAGCCAATGACTAGCAACCTTCTATTTGCTTACTTTTACAGATAGTTGTATAGCCATTAGTCAAAGTGAAATTTGTTATGTTAATTAATTATTGGTGAACTTTACCTTGGACTTTGAACAATTTCTAAATGTGTTATTAAAAGAACCTATTTTTTGCATGTTGTTCTTACATGTTCAATTTCCTTACATGCTTTGCTGACGGAGAATTAGGCAAAGTATCCCTTGTACAATGCTTTTCTAAGACAAACAGTCTGCACAGACGTTTCGACTAAAACTAATTTACTTACTTTTGCAAGAGCACAAACAAGAAAGAAATCATGCAATAAGGCAAACACTAGTAAAGTTTGTGAGTCACTGCTTTACTCAAATCAAAAATGCACAACTACCTGATGTAAACAAACTGAAGTTAGAACAAGTAACTGCATAATCAATCTAGACAAGAATCAAACAAGAGGAGGCAAACAATTACTGTGTGCTAGAGCACCACACTTTGCTTGATACCGGCCATTTTAGCAAGCGTTCTGTCTCCTATTATCAAGACTTGTTTGAAGACTGTGAACTCTTTTTGACCGGAGCTTTCTTTTTGGTAGAGTGTGACGACATAAGTTTTTCATGTTGGTATTGTTTGATTTTCTCTGCATTAATGATGGACGACCAGCCTTAAGAGGTTTTCCTCCACCCTTTTTAATGGCTCGTCTGCTTACAGCTGTTGGTTGTACTGTAATGGTGCGTTTGTTGCTTCTGATTTTACGTCCGTGTCCCTTTCTAAACTTGTGCAGAGCAGATATTAACAATGGCTTTGTGTAAGATTTCTCTTTGCCATCAGCACCTCTAATTTTTTTGTACTGGCTGCAAAATTCTAGTATAGTTGTTGTAAATACAGTGTCCCTACTTGCCAATCCTTTCTTAATGTCTGTCATGACATATGTCAAATCTGTTAGAGTGTCTTCAAAATTGCTAGAGGTGGTGTGGCTCTGATGCTGTTGTGGGTCTTCACTTGCATGATCAGATTCTGGTGATGCAGGTTCATAGTCCATAGTTGTTTCTTGGTCTTCAATTTCTGTGTGTTGAGAGCTTGGAAATGTTTCGGTTCTTTTACTCCACTCTGGTTGCATTCCTAGATCTTTCACATAGGTGTCTTCTTCTTTCTGGTGCAGATGGCTGTAGAATGCAACTGGTAGTGCTGCCTCTCCGATTGCTATTTTGGCATACAGTTGGCGGCCACATACTGATGATGTTGGTATTTTATTTAAAGAGTGACGTTTGTATTTTAATGAAGCTGCCAGCTGATGTCCACATGGCTGACCGTTTCTTCCTCGTGGACAGGTACAAGTTCCTACAGTCAAATCCACTTTCCATGTTTGTTGATTGTCTGTCCTACTTTGAACGAGAAATACGTCATCTGAGTCAGTGGCTTGGATGGTATGAGATGAAACTGTATCTGCTGTACTACCTGCAATGGTAAATCGAAGAGCAACGAAGTTATCAAGACGACTGTTAACCAGAGAAAGCGAACGCTGTTTGTAGTAGAGATCCATTGTTGTTGTAACAAATTGGAACATCTGGATACTGTTGTAGGCCTTCAGTCGATCAAATACTATATCTTTAGTAATGTGAATTGCTGCCTCGGAGTAGTTATTTATGTTGTTTCCTCGAGTTATAAAATCTTTTCTAAGGCTAACACACCATTCTTCACGCCTTTCCCAATAGCACTGCAACCTGTTTTGAAACTTAATGTTTTGCTGAACTTTTATATTACTGTCAATTCTTTGTTTAGCAGCAAGCAACTTTTGGAAGAATCTGCGAGTAACAGCTCCTTTACCATGCTCATAAACAATAGTCTGTCATTACCAGCAACGCCTGACGTTGAATTCCATAGCCACTGCCAAGTGCTCTGCAAAAAATGAAAGGCACACAAAAACAGTTTAGTAACAATTTAGTAACAGTAATAATTAATCCTCGTACTTGAGCTACAGCCACCTTTGTTAGCATTGCAAATGCTCCTTGACATAATCGAGCATCTCAAGTCATACATCCATTTCTGGCTTGTGCTGCCACAACACTTAATTAAAGAACTGCTTAACCAATCCCATGCTGTGCAAGTAATGGGGAATTGCGGGGAAACTCTTGGCAAACCTATCAGGGAAGCTCCACATCTATTGCTTGCCAGTCAGCTCTCCTTCTTATGAAGATCAGTTCGTAATGACTTAGAGAGTGGGTTCATTCTGAATACTCAAGGTAATCTGTGGCAATCAGTGGACAATGAGACAAGGAAAACAGTCATGGTGTTGTCCTACATGGACTTCAAGAGCTGGATTAATTAAACCATAATTTATGTCAGATTATTCTTCTATTTATTCTTTTATGTTTACTCTTCTATGCATGGCTACCTATTTTACTTGTTACGCTTATGTATCTTGTCTTGCCTAGGGCACTGTACCTGTAGCGGTATGAATCAAATTATTATTATTATAATTATAATTGAATGAATGAATGATGAATGATATATTTGATTATATTTGATTATTATTATGTTGTGCTCAACCAGATCAGTCTGATTCATAAGGTCACTGGTAAGCACCGAAAGCAAACCCTGCCTCAGAGGTGCTTAGACCATCATGGCTGTCTAGACATAAGACATGACTTTACGCAGGATCCGACTGGATCCAAGAAGCACTGTGTCGTTATGCCTCTCCATAATGGGCAAGTGGGGTCTTTATCCCCATCTGCGCGCCCACCAACCCGGCAGGTGAGCCCAGCAGAGTACATGTTTCCGTGCAGTCCATACGGCGATCAATGACTAGCCAATTCGATATAGATTGCAGGCATTACGGTGAACGCGAACATCGGAAAAGCATGCCTAGTGGATATCAATGACCACCAGGAAAGCACTAAACGTCATCGTCAACTATTACGTGTCGTGCTCAACCAGATCAGTCTGGTTTGTAAAGTCTATTACAAGTACCGGAAGCAAACCCTGCTTCAAAAGTACTTAGACCATCACGGCTGTCTAGAAAGAAGACATGACTTTACGAAGGATCCGAGTAGATCCCAGAAGCACTGTTTTCTGTAAGTGCTGCGGGTTGTGATGACCCGGAATAATGTCCAGCCACCGTGCAATACCTGCGTGCACTGTGCCCAAAGCTCCCAAGACCACTAGAACCACCAGTGTTCGACAATGCCACATGCGGCTTATCTCCACTCGCAAGTCGCTGTACTTCGCCAACTTCTCAGCATGTTTCTTGCCAATGTTGCCATCAGCAGGACAGCTGATATCAATAAGAAGACAAGAGTTTGTCTTCCTATTTCTGAGACAGATGTCTGGACGATTGGCTTTGATCTTCCTGGCAGTGGGGATGGTGGTATCCCACATCATAGTAATGTCATCCGTCTCCACAAGCCTATCAGGATGATGCCGGTACCATCTGCTCTCCATTGGAACCCCAAAATGGCGACAAACATCCCAGTGAATGATGGATGCCACCTGATTGTGTCGATCAGTGTAGTCCGTCGGTGCCAAAGCACTACAGCCTGCCACAATGTGGTCGACTGTTTCCAGGCCTACACTGCACATGCTGCAAGTAGGACTGACATCACGATGTAGAATCTTGCGCTCATAGTACCGAGTCTGAAGAGCTTGCTCTTGAGCAGAAACAACCAGTCCCTCAGTTGCAGCAGGAAGATTCGCTGCATTTAGCCATCCATAGGTCTCTTTCATGTCCACAGGCGGTTGCTCAGTGAGACGACGATACTGCCCGTGCATAGGCTTCCCGCTCCAGGACCGCACACGAAGAGAACTGCAACACGTACGGTAATGTCTCGTATCTGTTTCAGGCGCTTGCTCGAAGCCACCTTCAACCGAGATGGATGCATTCCTGTGTAAGTTCTGCGACTTGTCGTCCGAAGCAAGACTCCTCCGCAGCTGTGCAGTAAACCGACAAGCCATGCGCTTGATCGAGTGTGAAGATTTTCCAGAGTCACACTCTCGTATCATCTGCATAAAAGGATCAGAACTGTCAGCAAGGTGACAGTTCAGCCTCACAATACAAGATTGATATGTCCACTCAATCTGTTGTAACCCCCCACCCCAATCACTGCAAGGAGCATACAGTCGGTCAACGTCTGCAGCAGGATGGTAGACACCGTGCATAGAGAGGAGCTTTCTGGTCCGTCGATCGAGCTGCTGCAGGTCCGCGCACCCCCAATGAATGACGCCAAAACCATAAGTGAGAACCGGTAGTGCAAACCCATTGATGGCTACAATCTTGTTCCGACCATACAACTCAGTCCGGAGAACCACCTTCACTCTACGGAAGTACTCGCGACGGAGTCTCTCCCGCATCATGCTGTGCTGAATACCGTTACTGTCATCTACACCCAAGTACTTGTAGACTTGACCCGTTTCCAGACAGTTGATGGTATCCGTTTTTCCTACCGTCACTCCAGAGTTGTGTCCAGATAGCCTGCCGTTGACAAAGTGTGCAACAGCACATTTGTCCAGACCAAACTTCATCTGGATGTCATCAGAGAAGGTACGAACCGTGTGCAACAACCCGTCTAACTGATCAGAGTTTTTGCTATACAGCTTCAGATCATCCATGTAAAGTAGATTACTGATAAGCTGACGTTTGGCAGTCTCACCATGCCCAGTGGTTATCCGGTAGCCGTAACCGGTTCTGTTCAGCTCCTTGCTCAGAGGATTGAGAGCCATACAGAAGAGAAGTGGAGAAAGTGAGTCACCTTGGAAAATACCCCTCCTGATCTGCATAAGCCTTGTCTTGATAGTACTATTCCCGCAAGAAAGCACCATCGATGTCCTCCAACTCTTCATCACACGTGACAAGAACCCGCACAAGACTGGACTGATCTTATGCAGCTGAAGGCATGGGAGCAACCAACTGTGTGGCACGCTGTCATAGGCTTTCTGGTAGTCCACCCAAGCCATGCTCAAGCTCTTGTGCCTGGTCCTACAGTCTTCGGTAAGCAGTTTGTTGATCAACAGCTGATCCTTTGCACCAAAAGATCCCTGTCGACAACCTTTCTGCTCCGGAGCCATGAGGTTTCTCTGATCCAAATGCCCTGCAATCCTCTGCCTGATGACTGAGGTGAGGGTCTTATAGAAGACAGACAGACATCTGATAGACAGGTAATTTTTGGCCTGGTCAGTCTTGTCATTCTTAGGAATCAGAGTAGTTATTCCTTGAGACAACCAGTCGGGTACAGAGTCTGGATTCTAAACCAGCAGGTTGTAGTTACGAGTCAGATCAGTGTGAAGACACGTGATACGCTTGACCCATAAACCATAAACCTTGTCTGGACCAGGAGACTTCCAGTTCCCCATCCTTTTGAGACACGATGTGACCTCATTGTCTGAGATAGGTAACCACTGCTGCTCATCTTTCCGGTGCGTCTCGCCATCGGTTTGACGTCTCAGCCAGAAGGCAGACTCATTGTGATGTACCTCAGTTTCTAGGATACCACCCCAATGCTGTTCAATCTCATACTCGGAGGGCGGGGAAGTGACCTGGATAGTCTGCTTACCCAGCTCTCTGTAAAACCGTCCAGCATCTCGTTGAAACAAACCATTCTGGCGAAGTCTCTTACGATTCTTCTCCAGCCTCCTGGTCCGCTCGACCTTGGACTTAAGTTCCATTTTCAATCGATTGATGGAGACCTCACAACTCTCCGAACAGGAAATGCCCAACCGATGCCGAAGACGTCGGAGTTCATGTAACATACGAATGCCCGATGAACCCTTTCTAACCTCCAGCAACAGTGAGATCGCAAGTCGAAGTGTGACAATCTCCATATCCAGCCTTCGTCTCCATGTCGGTGTTTGAGAATTGGTTGACTTCGTCGTCTTTAAGCCCAGCCTTTTGGACACTAGCGAAGCAGCAGAGTATACCAGGTAACTGATTTCACTCATATCTGGTTCATCCTTCAACGAACTGATGATCGTGTTAAGATCACCAATAAGCTTCAGGGTTTCACTGTTCACAAAGATCCTTGGAAGGCGTTGTCTCTCACAGATAGCAATTTGCCTGACTTTCTGCAACTCCTCAAGAAACTCTCGACGAAGTACAGGGTCCACAGCAGCATCACTATCAAGCGAAATACCATCCTCCGTTTGGCAGCAGTCTGGACTGAGTTGAGATGTAGGAGTTTCCATCCTTTCTAGCCGAGAAGCTATACTAGGATGTGTAGTCATCAGATCAGAGCTCACAGAGTCACAAGGGGATGGTGATTCCCTGACAGCACTGCACTGAACTGAATCCAAAGTGTCATCTACAGATAGGATATCATCACTATCTCTTGCAGATGAGCAGTCCTTAGAGAGAACAGTGACTGACTGAACAAAGGAGCCATCTTCCAAGTGATTAGCAAACTCATGATCCTCTTACATCATTGACACGACAGTTTTCCCACCACGTGCAGCAGGCGCCATCCTGACTGAAGCCGCTATCCTGACTGAAGCCGCTATCCTGACTGAAGCCATGCAAGGTGACACATTGTCAAGCAAAGGCGTGGCAACTGAACTATCAGCTGAGAGAGCAGAAACCACATCCAACGCCGCCATCTGCACACCAGGACAAACATCAGTCGTAACAGATAACAAACCTGAGACGGGCTTTCCATCCTGTGCGGCCTCGCGTTTAATCTCCTCCAACTCTGGTTCAGTCAGACTTCCAGAAGTTAGGAGATATCGCTTCTGGTCAGACCAAACGCTGCTCAGAGACGTCAGTCAGAGAAGGATTCGTTCACACCACAGCTGATGCATGGGTTTTCTGAAAGCAGAGAACTTGCATGACAACAGCACGTGGTAATAACAAAACATCACTTCCCTATTCATTTGTCGCGTCCATTTTCGTCGTCTTGTTGCATTGCCGTTCCTGTTAGCCGAAACATCAGATTCGCTAGGAACGGTGGGCATCACAGTAGTCTCGTCAGCAGGATTTGAAGCCAAATTCAAATCAGACGCCGCACGAGAGATGGTTCGACCAGTCGCCCTACGCCCAGAACTATTCCTGGTCTTCCGAACAGCTCCAGTGATTCCAGATGCCGACTTTTCGAGCTCTGTCCTGGTTTCCCGACAAGGAACGCGCTCCTCAGCTAGCTCTGAGACGAGCGATACAGTTAGAAGTCCATCTTCCATCAATATCCGGGACTATAATTATTAATTAATTTTATAAATTGAAATACATTATTACAAAACATTGAGATATTTGTAATAGTAATTGTATTTGCAGATATTGTCGGCTAACAGGTCTGTTGTAATTTGGCAACAAAGATATCAAATTAATAGGTAAAAATGTTGATTTTAATTTTAGAATGATTTGATTGTTTGTTTTATTGTGAATTTGAGTTAGTCTCGCGTAGCCAGACCCCTTTCCGCCGAGGCCTCCCCGGCGAAATGGGGCCTGGTGTACGGCCTTTGATGTCGCTGTGTGCCGCGTAGCCAGAAATCGGCTATCTAAAGACCGAATTTAGTTTCTTAAGCACTTCACTAAAGACGAGACTGGTATGCACGCAATGCAATCCAATCTCAATAGCTTCTCTTGTTTCGTAGAGAACAACTCGAAGACTACAGCTAGAGTCGTTGCTGTTTGTGCAATCTGCATGTCTACAGCAGCGATTAAACGATTTGGTCTCTTCCTGGTTGCTACTGTATGTGTTCACCAAAACAATGCACAAAACACATGAAATGATTACCCAAACACAGAAAGACGACTCATCTTGTTTCGATGACGTCATGCAACTCCAAGTCCTTCCAGATATCGCTCACTCCGGACTGTATGCGGTCGCTTTAGACGTCAAAAAACAGCAAACAGCACTGAGTACGTTCGCATCCATCCAGTACGTTCACATTCAGTCTCCGTTGTGACACGAGCGCACAACGCTAGATCGTACGACGTCGATCATGGCTGCATGAAATCGAAACCTGTCGACGTCAACGTCCCCGCGGCCGCGTTTAATCGCTGCTGTAGACATGCAGATTTCACAAACAGCAACGACTCTAGCTGTAGTCTTCGAGTTGTTCTCTACGAAACAAGAGAAGCTAATTGAGATTGGATTGCATTGCGTGCATACCAGTCTCGTCTTTAGTGAAGCGTTTAAGAAACTAAATTCGGTCTTTAGATAGCCGATTTCTGGCTACGCGGCACACAGCGACATCAAAGGCCGTACACCGGACCCCATTTCGCCGGGGAGGCCGCGGCGGAAAGGGGTCTGGCTACGCGAGACTAAATTTGAGTGTGCACTTGTCATTCAATATCAATTATCAGAGTTTACTGTTTTATTTTCTAACAAGCAGAGCAATGATTGTCAAAAATTAATTAGAAATAAAATGTTGATCAAATCCTGCCCAAAATTGTGTTTGGAACAATTGTATCAGACTGATCAACACCAAGGCTGATATGCCTAGAGCAGAGCTGATACACAGTAAAGGTGATATAATATGATTGTGCATGATTATAATATCAATTATATAATTGTCTGGTTGATAATAATATTAATTAGATAATTGCCGATCGTAGCGAGGCTTCTAATCAGGGTCGCCAACAGAAGGAGCGTGATCCTATATGGCTCTCCATCGAGCTCTTGGTATATCTGTGTGTGTGTGTGTGTGTGTGTGTGTGTGTGTGTGTGTGTGTGTGTGTGTGTGTGTGTGTGTGTGTGTGTGTGTGTGTGTGTGTGTGTGGTGCGATAGCTCAGTTGGTTAGAGAGCCATCTTATGGAGTGTTTACATCCGGGACCTTGAAGGGTCGCAAGTTCAAGTCACAGTGATGGCGAGCCATGGCATAATTTCCTTAAGCAAGAAACTAACACACATTTGCTTCTCTCGACTCAGGAGTATAAATGAGTACCTGGTCATTGACTGGGGTCCTAACCGGCCATCGGCTGTGACGTGACATCAGCCACTGGGGTCCTGGTGAGACTTCGGGTGCTCACACCACAATTGGCTTTACAAGTCGGTGCTCCTGCGAGTGCCTGGCCTGGCTCCAGGAGTTTGCTAGCGCAGGCCCAGAGTTCCATGAGTAGCGCACAGGGCTCAGCTTAACAGCTGGGGGCGTGACCTCTGAGAGGCAGCTCCTGACATTTAGGATTTAGGATTTTTTTAGGTGTGTGTGTGTGTGTGTGTGTGTGTGTGTGTGTGTGTGTGTGTGTGTGTGTGTGTGTGTGTGTGTGTGTGTACACAAATCTCAAATTTCTCCTCCCCACGATCACATTTAATGATAGGACCTACCTTAATTAAAAAATCGTTTCCGTGTCCGACTGCAGATGTGTCTAAGAACGATTCGTTTAAGTGAGCAAACGGCGACGAAAAAGCTTCATGAACTTTCGTTGCCCCATCCTTTTGTATTGTAGCTAGGGATTGTGTGTACTTGACAACCAAGAAACACCTTCCGGAGTTGAATGCCACCTACAGTCAACTATTCACACGTCCCATACTACAATCAATCTTTTACTACACTGTGCTGCATCTAACACTGTTGATAGTCAATGTTTGCTGATATCAATTTCTTTGTCAGTAAATACCATACCACTGTCGTTACAACGGAACTGAATGCATACCTAGACTGTACATTTCAATTGTCTTGATCACGATCACAAAACGACGACTACCTATACCAGGCCTATATACATATTCTAAACTACTAGGAAGTTTGCACGTTTACTTTCATGATAGCTAGGGTTTCAACAAATACGTATTGTCTAGCTAAGACTCGACGTTTCAGTAGACGGTCTGAAAACTCCATTAGACGTGTTACTCACAAGCGCGAGGCGCCTTAACACGTCCAATGGAGTTTTCAGACCGTCTACTGAAACGCCGAGTCTTAGCTAGACAATACGTATTTGTTGAAACCCTAAAGTGCGTTCACGAATTAGAGCGACTGGTGGAATGTAGGGTACACCTTAAGGCGTGGCGTAGTGTTTGTGTAAACGGATGTTATATTGTCACAGGAGGCAATTAACATCTATGTTTCAGAGCCTATGGTGTCAATGACAAATTAGTTAACTATAGTGTTACGTGAAAGTGTAAGTATGAACGTGTTGCCTCTGGCTGCCTCGCTGGCTTGAAACGTGGTTTGCTTCATGATGCAATGATATCCTAAAACTTGTACTTTTGCTATAACCCGTGACAACAGACCTGAACGTTTCTAGGCGCTCACTGGTTGTATGTGTCAGTTGCCCCTTCTAGGAACAGCTGTATGTACCAGATACATACACTCATTCACTTCTGGCTCAGAGAAACGTCTGGAAACCACGAGAACTTGACTAATTTGACCATAGCAAAACCAAACTGACCAGCCATTTAGTGCATTCTTGAGCGTTGATGGCATCACTATGAGGACTCTGACCTCCTCTGACCTGTAGTTATGCTGCACAGCACAACACAGGGATTGCTGGGTTTACGATGGAAAACATCAAGCGTCTGTGTAGAGAAGGTATAGCAAACGTTACTGTGGAAAAGTGGGCAAACTGCGTGAGGCACGTGCACGTACGTGAGAAGGTGGAAAAGCATTACAGGACAATACACGGTGTGCTAGGCGACGTTGTAGAGCAGATGGTCATTGAATTCGAAGTTCGTCCTGAATCAGAAGATTCGTCGTCGTGTGAAACTGAAAGTTCCAAGGACGAAGAGTAGAAACGGATCCTAGACGCACTCTTTCCTAGCTAACTGACACTCCAACTGGGAAGTTTACTGTGTCGGGTTACTGTTAACAGCCTGCTAGCTATAACAATTATGTACTTAGCTTTATGCAATTAACCCTAATCCCGCCTTTCTCCGCCCTCTAACTCATTAAAATACAGGAAATTGGCTCTACTAACTTCAGTTACGTCTCTGTAGCCCAACGATGAGTGTAATTAGATCCGGCAAGTGAAGAGCTTTCGATTGATACCAATATCCGCCCGGAGGGCAACACATTCGTCGCACAAATGGCCACATTCCACCAGTCTCTCTAATGGGTGAACTCACTTTAGCTTGTCATGGAAGTAAACATGCAAACTTCCTAGTAGTTTAGATTACGTATATAGGCCTGGTATAGGTAGTCGTCGTTTTGCGATCGTGATCAAGACAATTGAAATGTACAGTCTAGGTATTAACTCGGTTCCGTTGTAACGACAGTGGTATGGTATTTACTGACATAGAAATTGATATCGGCAAACATTGACTATCAACAGTGGTAGATGCAGCACAGTGTAGTAAAGGATTGATTGTAGTACGGGACGTGTGAATAGTTGACTGTAGGTGGCATTCAACTCCTGGTGTTTCTTGGTTGTCAAGTACACACAATCCTTAGCTACAATACAAAAGGATGGGACGACAGAAGTTCATGAAGCGTTTTCGTCGCCGTTTGCTCACATAATTAAACGAATCGTTCTTAGACTCATCCGTAGTCGGACACGAAAACGATTTTTTAAGGTAGGTCCTATCATAAAACGTGGTCTTGCGGAGGAGAAATTTGAGATTTGTACACACACACACACACACACACACACACACACACACACACACACACACACACACACACACACACACACACACACACACACACACACACACACACACACACACACACACACACATCTACATACCAGAAGCTCGATGGAGATGCATACATATAGGACCACGCCCATTTCTGTTGCGCGACCTGGATTAGAAGCCTCGCTACGCTCGGCAATAATTAGTATTCTTCTAGAGCCTCGTACTCAAATTGGCAATTAATAACGTGTGTTGTAAAATCAGTTTTTTGATAATTAAATTAAATTTAGTTACTAAACAGATGTATATTGGAAGAAAACGTGTATATACAACTTGAAACAGTACTATATATAGTAGAGTAGTTGTTGATTAGCTAGAACCATGCGTGCTGATAGGATTGATGAGCTACATTAATTCGTCTGCTAGATGTTCTACAAATGTCTGTTTTTGCGTCGTCAAGGCTTAGAAATGTTCTCGTAGGAACGTTGGCGTTAAGTTGCATCCATTCCTACTCTTCGTACTGTACAGCATCAGTCGATGATGGAGACGTTCCTCCTCTAGCGTGTGATGATATAAAATTGTAAGCAGGGTTTTCTCTCATTGTTGTCTCTTCGCTTTTTTCTGACTAGATTCTACATCACGAAGGAAAATTAGTAATTGATAAAATTACACTGTAATTAACTTAACACATGAAGACACGTGGAAAACAATCACTCTAATTATAGTAAACTTTTGTCTATGCCTCAACTGCTATGTTCTAGGAATATGTATACGCGTAACGCTCACCTCGACGTTTTCTATTTATCCATATCATAATAAGTATAACTCCAAATAACAAGACGGATACAACCCATCCTGATACTGCAACACCCGTCAGATCTGAAGACTTTCTTCCACTTTCTTGTCCACAACCTGCTGTAGAAAAGTAGACAGTATACGATAAACGATTTGTTATTTCAATTCAGTTACTCAAGTCAATCAATATCTAGATACAGTCCGCGTCAAAACTATTGACACGTTTTCGCTTGGAGGCGTGGCCATGGGTAGCATGAGCAGAAACGCATCTGTTTTCATGTCACCAACGTTTTTTTAGATAGAAGAGGACTATTGTGTATGCCCGTAGGTTTGCTAGACTTTGGAAACTGACAAGTGTGCATCAATAGTATGTGTCTTCCTTTCATTTTTTGATAGAATTTCCTACACTAGTGTAGCTCTAGACAAAGACACATTCGGCTAGACGTGCGTTCAGAGTACGGCAACAGATCACAAAGCAAGTGCCACTTCACCTGGATTGCGTCTTCCAGTTGATGAACGTTTTGAGACCTAGGAAGCTCAACACGCCGCTTGATGACCGCCCAGAAGTTTGCTATTTCGTGCAAGATCTGGTGAGCTATCCGGTCAATCCAGAAACCGTGGCATCCAGAGTATCGTTTTTCTAGCTTCACTAGCAGCAGAATTTTAATTCTAAGACATCGTGTAGCAATACTTGCGTCATGAAATTCTTTTTTGCTAGTGGAAGAACTGCATGACGACAACTTCCTGCGCTGCAAGCTGATGTGTAAGTTTGTTTGCTGATTTGTTGTTCCTTGTTGCGTCATGTTCGCTACTTGAATCTGTTCAATGGTTTTCAGCTAGTTCTTTGGTCTTCAACGGGAAGCTCTGTGTTGAATTCCTTCTCCAGTGTCCAGTCTTTGGAGAGTTCAGTAAACAGTAGAGTGAGAAACACGTAAAAGTTGGCAGATCCTTGAGATGGTTTTCTAGTACTGGAACGATATAGTAACAGACTATCGCAGAGTTGTCTTTCATGACTCGTTTCATGATGGAAAAGTTCTCTACGCGGATGCGCATACTATGGAATAGCTTTTGTGACTTTTTCAGCTGTTTAGAAAAAATTGCAGCGGTTTCCTAATAAATAGCAAAACTAGAAAACTTTCCAAAAATAGTAAAAGTAAACCGGAAATGTGTCAATAGTTTTGAGGCGGACTGCCTAGAGATAGCAAAGACCCGTTGGTGTCGTTGCTTTTGTTGCTGGCCTAGTTGTACTTTTACTTGCGTCTCCACTAGTCGCTGTACTCGCCACTTTTCCAATAGGGGGATTGGCTGCACCTTTACAGTTAATTAATTGATTAACTAAACTTACAAAGACTAGAGCATAACCAGCAATGGCGTACCTGATGAGGAAAGAGTGTTTGTATGATGGGATGGAGGTGATGCGGCTTGAGACGTTGGCAATACGGTTGATGTCGTTGGTATAAGATCTGATCGTCAAGAAGACGAGCTGGTGCGTGGTGTCGAAGTGGTAGAAAGGTTAAAAATCGAAGAACTACTGGATAGAGATACGGATGACGCATTAACTTGTGTGACGGTAACTGGAGGACTAGTAATTCTAGGAGACTTCGTTCCAGAAGTAGATTGCATATTATGAGATGCTAAACTCAAAACAAGAATTTCTAGTAATATAACGGCAATGCGTAGTGCAGACTAATTTGCATTCATAAGTTGAGACGAATATGAAGAACTAGTTGACGTACTTGACGCTCGAGGAATTGACTGTGATGTAGTCAAGTAGTCAGTAGACTGTAGCATCGATGGAGATGTAGCTGCCGTTGTTGATGAGCGACTTGTAGCAGAAACAGTTGAAACAACACCTAAAGTATACGCAATACTGACAATATAGCAACACAGACTCTACAGTGTACAGCAACATGATACCGTTTACCTGATACTGTTGCGTAGAGTGATGATTGTTTGCTGCCAGACTTATTTCTAGCGATACATTGATAGATTCCTGAACGAGGAGATGAAATTGTGTGCTGCACAGCATGATTGACATTCGTCACGTTTTGCTTCAACAGCAACTGGGCGTTGCGAAATAGTTGAATCAACATCGGAAAAGATCCTTTTGCTTGACACTTTACTGTAGTTGGGAGATAATTTAGGATGCAGGGAACAACATGTTGGTTGTATTGCACAATTGTTCAGTGCATGTGTCGTTTAGTTGAGATAGAGATAGAGTAACACACGGTAAACCTTAATTTTACAACAACTAACAATATAACACATAATATTGTGACTGTGCACTATAAATTATTAATTTAGAAGTATACAATTTGTAGAAATTGACTTAATGTATACAGTAATACTCCATGACACATTTCTGGTTATAACGCCAAGTGATGGAAATGTTGTGGTAGCAGCGCATTCATATTGCCCGCTATCTTGTTCAGTCACGTTTTGTATGTGCAACACACCATCAATGAGCAATGAAAACCTCATACTAACAACAATCACATTACTACCATCTCTTTTCCACGTGTACGAGCTGCTAATATGACTGTATATGCAGTAAAGGGTTGCATTACTCCCAACTTTAACAAAAATATTTTGATTTTTAATATAAGATCTTGGCCTCAATGATATATTATCTAGAACGACAAATATGCATTGCAACACACAAACGTTAGCATTTATTTGTTATCTAATTATTCAACTAAAATCTAACCTTTAAAGGTGAACGTTCCTTTCATTCGAGGTGTTCCAATTGTACCGATGACACGTATTGTGCTTTCATTTCTACATTTGGCAATTTTGTTTCTGATTTCACTGTATCTAATGCAAAGGACGGAGAAAACGACGAGTCGACCAGTCACAAATACGTCATGCCAAAATGGAGAGCTTGCAGATGTACAACTGATAGCGACACTTTTACATTCAACTAACCAGAAGGGTCTGTTGTCCGATACTGGTAGTTGTAGGTAACCACTTTGAGCTACTACAACTGTTTCTAGCGTGGAAAAGAATTTATTCTTTGGAGGATCAAATAAGATAAAACGTTTTCCTAATTGAAAAATTAAATCATATTCACACATTTAGTAATGACGTAGTTACCTTTAATTAATTAATTAATTGACAAACGTATAATGTACCTCTAATACACGCGCTCTTGCTTCTGATGTCTACTGTTCCGTTGTTGATCACACAATAATACAATCCTTCTAGAATCTGGGACCATTGATATTCGTACTTTGAACCACAAGACTCTCTTTTGTTATGTTATAGAAAGGTAAACTTCCTTCTGCTACATTGACGTCATCTTTGTACCAAGTAGTGATTGTTGAATTATCTTGAGAGTTTCTCTTGGAGTAGAGAGTAGCAGTATGGACTTGACCAACTTGTGTGATAACTGTATCTGCTGGTTCTTCTCTGATTACGAGACCACCAACTGCTAAAACTATAAACTCAAATTTAATTCGATTTTATTTTTAACGTTTTTCTTACCAACGTGTATGCATACGAACGTGTATGCCCCTCAGGTAACATGCAGCCATAAAAGGAGTTCCGCGCACTCGAAATTAACCTTTGAGATACGCCTTTCTAATAGATAGCCTAACTAATTAGCTGTCTAATGCACGTTTTCTACAGTGGTTTTGTACTAGGGTCTTCTTACCGTGTAAACAAAGATGAAGAAAGCTGGCGACTACTTCAAACAAGCGATCCTTTGTCTTCATAGCCCCCGGTCTACCTCACGTGAATTTAGGAGGCGTGACTTTTTGTGTATTTAATTAATTGTAATGCGTAGTTACTTTCATAGTTGGTTGTAGCAACAACAAGACTCGCGGCGGCTTTGTCACAAACAAGAGTATAGCCAAATCAGTAATTGATAAGTATAGGCTTTTCATTAATTCAGTTGCAAATTTTGTTTCTCTTTATTAGTAGTACAGCATATTCTTAGCTTGGTATAGCTGTTTCTGGACAAGTAGAATTGTTATGGTGAGCACAAACTCTAATTTAGTAAATTACTGGATACTACTGCATCGATCTAATTGTTACTGCTGGAGTATTAGTGTGTCTTTATTGATTCTCGTTGATCTGTGTCTATTTATATCATCTTATATATATATATATATATATATATATATATATATATATATATATATATATATATATATAAAGCAGAGGTGTCTGTCTTAGCCTCGAATTTCCAGACCAGATAGCGCGCGAAGCGCGCAAACTCTAGTCTGGACCAAGTCGATACTAAAATGATTTTGGAAGTATTTATCAATAGCGATGCTAAATGGTGTCTAACAGAGTAGGATCGTTTTACCTAAATCAACATATCATTTGTAAATGCCATGAGATCTCACGAAGAAAGAGACGTCTGCAGTGTTTGCGGCGATATCTTGGTAGACGGCATAAAACGAGGACTCTTGATTCTTCTGCAGACCGCTAGCGAGTCTAACCGCTCGACTAGCGAGACTACCGCTCGACCAGTTGGATGGTCTGGCGACGCTGCTGTGCATGTCCTGTCACCGCAAGCTTGAAAATATCGAAGAACTGAAGCTGAAACTAAAACTAAGATGTGTGCGTACAGAGTCTAATTAGCTAATCATTGTTCTGGCATGCAGCGTTTAGTCATTGCTCTGGCGTGCACTTAGCCGCCAACGAGGATTTCAAACGAGCTCAATCAGTGCTAGTGCACTTAGCATAACCAATTATTGCTAAGCCAATCAGAATTTCCAACCGATATTTGGGTTGCAGAAGCTGATTGGCTTAGAAGGGCTATTTCCGAAATCATTTTAGTATCGACTTGGTCCAGACTAGAGTTCGCGCGCTTCACGCGCTCTCTGGTCTGGAAGTTCGAGGCTATGTCTGTCTGTCTGTGTGTCCGTCTGTAAGAGCGTTTCTCAAAAACGGCGAGTCTGATCTCAGCCGAATTTGGCTCGCGTACGCCGAATTCATTCACGTCAAAAGTGAGACTGTGGTCGTCTTCCTGACTTCTCCCACGACGACGCAATTTCCTGCCGATCGCACTCACTTCCACTCACGCGTGAATATCTTTGGAACGGCGCATCGTATCTCCACCGAATTTAGACTGCCCGTTCCCGACGTCGGACGGTACGCGCAGAGCGTGTCGTTTATTGCGGGCGACGCTGGGAAACGGAAGATATTTTGCTGATATCCGGGTCTTGAACAAATACGCCCACAGTCGTTTGCCAGTCTACGACCGTCGAAGAGCTGCCGTGTTTAATGCACCTGTTCCCCGAAGGCAGTAACGTCTTCGAAGAGACGACGTTCAATGGGACTGTCGAAATGGCGAGAGTCGGCATTCGTTGTATATGGGGAACGGATTATCCGGGTAAGCATTGCACGTGACTTGCACGTTATGGGATTCACGTCGAAATTATAGATGCCAGGTTCGATACACCTGTTCTCCGTAACGGGACTGTCGAAATGGCTTCAACGGGATCAATAATCCAATCAACGGGAATTTTTGAAACTGGACACGTGTCGAATAGATGCCAAGTTCGATACACTTGTTCCTCGCAACGGCAGCAACGTCCAAGTCGAAATGGCTTCAACCAATCGCTAATCCAATCAACTGGATTTTTGAAACGGCAATTGAACGGGATTATAACTATGAATGAGAATTCTGTCTGGCTGCTACTAAACGGTAAAAGCACTTAGACCACGGCTAATTAGTGACAGTAAACGGTTACTGACAAAACATTACAGTACTGCGCCAAAACATTACAGTCTACTAGCTGCGCAATATCCGGGAGTGCTATACGATTGCAAGTGTATACGCGACATTTTTCCTTGTTTTTACAATGCCTGCGAAGAGACGGACTGGCTCGGGTTGCGCTGACAAGGGCATAAGTTAGTGTAATTGTTTTGTGCTGTGATTGGAACTTTTTTTGCACAGGGATGATAACCAACACTATACAGCAGAGAGTTTGGAAATCTACAAAGATCTCTCTAGACAAACTGTACGTGACCTGGCTACACCCCCTCTGCCTCTCCAGCCATCAACGCATTCTTAGATACTTTCTGTTATAAGCTCTACCTCTAGAGGCGACCTGTCTGTCTGTCTGTCTGTCTGTCTGTCTGTCTGTCTGTCTGTCTGTCTGTCTGTCTGTCTGTCCTGTCTGTCTGTCATTAATAGCAAACAGTGTCTGGAAATCAATAATTTGTGTGATTAAACTATTACCCGGGCGAAGCCGGGCATTGGAGTTCGTATATATCTATAAAGGAAAGTAGCCCATGGGCGAAGCCATTTTGAATTTTGGTTTTGTAATTGCTTGCAAACTGCTATTCCTTTCCGCTCCTCCTCTAGCACATAACCTTCTCTACGTTCATAAAGCAACTGGTGCTTTTTGCGGTGGCCATTACCCTGTACTTTGCTTTGTGTTGGCGTTTTTTTGAAAATCGTGACGTCACAAAAAGTTTGTTCCCTGTGCGCTCGCAAACCGCTGCACTTCCTCGCTTCTCCTTTAGCATACGGCCTTTTCTCAGTTTGAAATAGCCACTGGCAACGATTTCGGTAGTCTGTGTCCTATACCTAGGCGTTGCTGGCGTTCATCTGTACTTCTTGATGTCATCCTATGCCTACTCGTTGTTGCGTCACCTATTGTGACGTCACAAACGCTCTGCTGTTTTGGCTGAAGCGAGACAAAAAGTTGTCATTACAGCAAACGCTCCTGTACTATGTCGAAATGCCTTCCAAAAACGCTCTCTGTCTGCTATTTCGTCAAAGGCAAAGCGACGAAAGTTATCACTGCGACAGGAAAAAGATAACGAAGCTACTAGAAATTTAATTAAATTACTACGATTACGAGTTTTTATATTTACTTTACGTCGTTAGTTTAACTCATAGAGTTTTTACAGTGTCGCGTACAGTTAATCTGAACGCTCAAGCTCTTGATTGGACAAGTCAATTTCGTGATCTCTTGTGATGCAGCAAAAAACCAACGCGATCACGTGCAGACGAAATAGAGTGTCTAGATAGACGCAGGTCAACGAGAAACAATAAAGACACACGTACTCCAGTACAACTAGATCGATACAGTAGTATCTTAGTTGTAGTAGATTTAAGTTTGTGAACACAATAGCAAGTCTACTTGTCCAGAAACGGCTATACCAAGCTAAGGAAAAGCAATACTACTAATAAAGAGAAACAAAATTTGCAACTGAATTAATAAAAACCTATACTTATCAATTACTGATCTGGCTATACTTTTGTTTGTGACAAAGCCGCTGCGCGTCTTGTTGTTACTACAACCAACTATGAAAGTAACTAAGCCATTAATTAATTAATACACAAAAGCCACGCCTCCTGAATTCACGTGAGTTAGACCGGGGGCTATGATGAAGACAGAGGATCGCTTGTTTGAAGTAGTCGCCAGCTTTCTTCATCTTTGCTTACACGGTAAGAAGACTCTAGTACAAAACCACTGTAGAAAGTGTACAATAGACAGCTAATTAGCTAGGCTATCTATTAGAAAGGCGTGTTTCAAAGGTTCGAGTGCGCGGAACTCCTTTTTTGGCTGCATGTTACCTGGGGGTCATATACGTTCGTACATGCTCTTGCTACGTGTTTGACTGCGTGGTTTCTAGAACGAGTATGAGCGCTAAGCCGGGACTTTCGAAACTCAAATTACTCAAGTACCGTACATCGGACTGGGCGGTGTCAGTGGTTATAGATGCATGTTAACATAATTAATTAGTTTACTGCGTCCGCCTGCAGTTTCTACAAGGAATTTCCCAAAAATTGTTTTGTCAAATCTTGAATGATTCTAATTAATAAGCAAGCTCACTATTGTGAACAATTTAATTAATCTACAAACTGTAATTGTCTTTGTTGTTGATTGATTGAATTATACGAAAATGTGTAACAATTTGATGCAAATAATTTATTAACTTAACTAACCTGTTGCTGACACGATCGTCTGACACGAAACCCTGCTGATGTGGCCCCACGAGCTACACCTTTCAATTTGTTGTACAATCTTGTATTGTGCAAATACTAATTAATTAATTAGCTCAGTAGTAAACAACTCTAAAAACTAAAATCAAATTAATTATACTTGATTTTATAGTTTTTGTAGTTAGTGGTCTTGTAATCAGAGAAGAACCAGCAGATACAGTCACCACACAAGTTGGTCCCGATCAGTTACGTACTGCTACTCTCTACTGCAGGACAAACTCTCAAGATGATTCGACAATCACTACTTGGTACAAAGATGACGTCAACGTAGAAGATGGAAGTTTACCTTTCTATAACATAACGAAAGAAAGTCTTGTGGTTGAAACTACAGATCCCCATGATACCGGAGAATCACTAGAAGGATTGTATTATTGTGTGATCAACAACGGGACGGTAGCAGTCAGAAGCAAGAGCGCGTATATTAGAGGTACATTACACGTTTGTCAATTATTTAATAGAGTATCTACGTCATTCCTAAATGTACGAATATATGGTTCTAATTTTACAAACTAGGAAATCGTTGCATTTTCTTTGATTTTTCTCCATTGACTGGAGCTTTATCCACGCAAGCAACAGTTGTAGTAGCTCAAAGTGGTTACCTACAACTACCAGTATCGGACAACATATCTTTCTGGTTAGTTGAATGTGAAAGCGTCACTATCAGTTGTACATCTACAAGCTGTCCATTTTGGCATGACGTATCTGTGACTGATCGACTCGTCGTTTTCTCCGTCCTTCGCATTAGATACAGTGAAATCAGAGACAACATTGACAAATGTAGAAATGAAAGCACAATACGTGTCATCGGTACAATTGGAACACCTCGAATGGAAGGAACATTTACCTTTAAAGGTTAGATTTTAGTTAAATAATTAGATAACAAATAAAGTGTTAAAGTTTGTTTGTTGTAATGCATATTTGTTGTTCTAGATACTATATCATTGATGCCAAGAGCTTATATTAAAAAACAAAATATTTTTGTTAAAGTTGGCAGTAATGCAACCCTTTACTGCATATCCAGTCATATTAGCAGTTCCTACACGTGGAAAAGATATGATACTGTGATTATTGTTGGTATGAGATTCTCATTGCTCATTGATGGTGTGCTGCACATACAGAACGTGACTGAACAAGACAGCGGTAAATATGAATGCACTGCTACCGCAACATTTCCAATATTTGGCGTTGTAACCAGAAAAGTGTCATGGATTGCTACTGTATACAGTAAGTCAATTCTACAAATTATATACTTTTAAATTTGTCGTGGACAGCGACAATATTTTTACCGTTGTTCATGTATTGTCTAATTGTTGTAAAGGTTTACCGCGTGTTACTCTATCTCTATCTCAACTAAACGACACACGAACTGAACAATTCTGCAACACAACCAACCATAATGTGGTTCCCTGCATCCTAAATCATCTCCCAACTACAGTAAAGTGTCAAGCAAAAGGATCTTTTCCGATGTTGATTCAACTATTGCGCAACGCCCAGTTGCTGTTGAAGCAAAACGTGACGAATGCCAATCATACTGTGCAGCACACAATTTCATCTCCTCGTTCAGGAATCTATCAATGTATCGCTAGAAATGAGTATGGCAGCAAACAATCATCACTCTACGCAACAGTATCAGGTAAACGGTACCATCTTGTTGTTCACTGTAGAGTCTGTGTTGCTATTGTTAGTATATATATTGCGTATACTGTAGGTGTTGTTCCAACTGTTTCTGTTACAAGTCGCTCATCAACAACGGCAGATAAATCTCCATCGATGCCACAATCTACTGACTACGTGACTATATCACAGTCAATTCCTCGAGCGCCAAGTACGTCAACTAGTTCCTCATATTCGTCTCAACTTACGAATGCAAGTTAGTCTGCACTACGCATTGACGTTATATTGCTAGAAATTCTTGTTTTGAGTTTAGCATCTCATAATGTGCAATCTACTTCTGGAATGAAGTCTCCTAGAGTTACTAGTGCTCCAGTTACCGTCACACAAGCTAATGCGTCATCCGTGTCTCTATCTAGTAGTTCTTCAACTCTCAACCTTCCTACCACTTCGACACTACGCACCAGCTCGTCTTCTCAACGATCAGATCTTATACCAACGACATCAACCGTTTTGCCAACGTCTCAAACCGCATCACCTCCATCCCATCATACAAACACTCCTTCCTCATCAGGTATGCCATTTCTGGTTATGCTTTCATCTTTCTAAGTTTAGTTAATCAATTAATTAACTGTAAAGGTGCATCAAAGTCCCCTAGTGGAAAAGTGACGAATGCAGCGACTACTGGAGATGCAAGTAAAAGTACAACTAGGCCAGCAACAAAAACAAAGACACCAACACGTAAGTATAGTAATATATAAATTTATCTAGTTCCTAACATGAGTATCTACTAGCTGCAAAAGAGTCTGACGGTCTACCAATTGCAGTAGTTGTTGGTGGAGCTGCAGGTGGAGTCGTTGTCCTAATTGTCTTTCTAATCATTATCATCGTCACTTGCTATCGACGTAAACAAAGTCAACCAAATTTTTACCTCTGCCTATGTCAGTAATTTTAGTATCTAGATAATTGTTCTTAGGTTTTGCACTCGAGGAAGATAAGCAACGGTCTCCAGTAGCAAGTGCTACCACAATCGACAATCCCACCTACTGGACAGCAACAACAAATAGAGAAAAACTGAAACAAAGTCATGTCGACAGCAGTGGAGAAACAGCTGCATCCTCCTCATGCGAAGATATTAACAAACCGACGGCTATTGTTTCACCCGTGCAACGCTCCACTGCGACCGAAGACAACGGTATAAGAAAAGAAGATCAATATGATGTTTTGGACCGAAAAGCAGATGATGAAGTGATTGTTACAAAACATGACGGTCTAGACAAACGTTACTCAAAGCTAGAATACAGCAAATACAACGTGTGTGATCGAAAGAGGCATGAAATTCCTGTTACAACAGGAGGCGTTCCATTAGGGGGTTACTCTGTAGTTAAGCGAATGTCGGACAAGAGGCAGAAGAATGCTGATAGCAGTCGTTCAGATGGTCAATATGAGAAAGCAGTGATAAGTGGTTAGTATGTTATTTAGTGATGCTTGTATATATATAGTAAATATAGTATTAAACACACACACACACACACACACACACACACACACACACACACACACACACACACACACACACACACACACACACACACACACACACACACACACACACACACACACACACACACACACACACACACTATGAGACAGAAATTAAAATAATACCGTGTGTTCTATTCTTAGGAGCTTACGAACTCGTTGGCAGAGCAAAGAATCCTTCATCAAACGTCCAAACACAAAGCGATCTTGAAGAAGATACCCCGTATGCGGTACCAGACAAACCGAAACAAGCAGTAAGTGCGCATTTGTCTGCGTCTTCTACGGATGGTAGGCACTCTGAAGTTACTGCCAAAAAGCCAAAACAGCTCACACAACGTTTGTCTACAACATCTGCAAGTGAACCATATGAAGAAGTCGTGCAGTCAGGTAGTACTAAAGAAGAAAATCCTTACTCTCTACCGAGTGATCACAAAGCTAAGGCTCGTAAGAATACCGTGTCACCAAAAACTGAGTATTCCTACGCCAAGCCTGATTCCAAACGAGCAACGACGGTCGAAAGTGACCGCTTAGTGATAGGAGAGGTCACGACAACAAAACAAGACGATGAAGAAAGGCCACAAGGAAATAGTGAAAATCCCTATGCTGCACCAGATGAAGTAAAGCACAAGAACGCCAGAAGTGTTACACTCCCCAGTGAGTACTTCTATGCGAAGCCCAATGTCAAGAGAGAAATGGAGATATCAGGTGACCGTTTGCTGACCAGAGCAGCAACAATGATGGCACAACAAGACGACACAGGCAGCAAACCAAATGACAAGAACGATGAGAATCCATATGGTTTACCAGATGAGAACAAAACGAGGACGACTCGCAATGCTCCTCCATCACTACCTCCACCAAATGCACAAGATTCTCGCACCCAACCAGAACAATACGATCAGTCTAACGCAGACATATCTGCTGGTAAAAGTGATTCATCTATCTCTCCCAGCCAATTCACTGCAGTAAAAGACACATACGCAGTTGCCAATAAACAATCTAAGAAGAAACAGTCGACCGTGTCACACATGTCAGTTGGTGACAGTGAATACGCTGTTGCCAACATACAAGCAAAAAGGAAACAGTCGACAGTCTCACACATGTCGGTTGGTGACAGTGAATACGCTGTTGCCAACATACAAGCCAAGAAAAAGCAATCAACAGTCTCACTTAGATCATTTGGTGACAGTGAATATGCTGTATCGAGCAAGCTACCATCAGGAAGTCCAAAATCAAACCGAAAACCTGCAGTCGCATCCAAACCAAAGCATTACCAGACGGAAGGGACCGAATATGCTGTATCCGCAAAGTCTCGCTCTTTGCCTCGCAATGCGATGAATGCAACTGCTTCATCGGTTCAAAAGAACGGAGTAAGAGAAAACTAATATTGCATGTTATGTTGAGCAGAATGCTGAGTCTATTTACTGTAATTTGCTTTGACTAGAATTCTGACGTGAAGTATACAGACGTGGAGATTACATCGTCGGAAACGAAGCGACACGTGACGTCTGAAGGAAACGTGGAGTACGCCACTATTGACCATACCAAGCACTGAAACATTTAGTTAATACATTGACATAAATGCAGCTCTACTTGCACTCCAGTGCAATAACTTTTCTAAATTCTTGCTTTTTGTATCGTATATATTGCTCTGTTTATCGTATATATGTTGCTTTTGTCTGTTTATATACAATCGTTACTAATCATTGTATTACAATCATTTAATAAATTGATATTGTAGTTGTTGTATTCACTGGTTCAAATGATCACTAAGCAACAAGCAGAAAGAAACGTATACTCAGAAAAGTCACACACACACACACACACACACGCACGCACGCACACACACACACACTCACAGACACACACGCACGCACGCACGCACACACGCACACGCGCACGCGCGCACGCTCACACACACACACACACACACACACACACACACACGCACTCACACACACACGAGTAGAGTCGTGACTATGGTGCGATGTACATTGTAATGTCAAAATGCTACAGAAACTATTGTAACAACGGTGCATTTGATTCGTCCTGGTTCAACTGCAGATAAGACAACATGCTCCTCTACCTAGACTCTACTAACAGCAAACCGGAAAATATCTCACAGTTTACCAGATTAATGATGCTTATCTAGAAACTATATTTTTACAATATTGATTTTATAGTTTTGTAATGTGAATCAATGAATGTTTTAATTCTATTGCACCTAGATAGGTTTCCACAGTCAATCTCTCTTGGATATATACATACACAAAACACTAATTATTTAAAGACAACACAAGTCTAAAATAGATATTTCCATACAAACACACACTACAACATTCATTCAACACTAGACACTAAAGTGTCCACTTCCTGTCTGATGAGTGACAGTTTTCGTTGAATTGCACCGCCCATCTCTATAGATCGTTCAACAAAAATGCTAAAAATAAATTATTAATTACTTTTATAAATCGAAATACACTAATGCAAAACATTGAGATATCTGTAAATTATGTAATCGTAATCGTATTTGTAGATATTGTCTGCTAACAGCTCTGCTGTAATTTGGCAACAACGATATCAAATTAATGTGTGAAAACATTGATTTTAATTTTAGAATGATTTGATTGCTTTTTATTGTGAATTTGAGTGTGCACTTGTCAGTCAATATCAGTTATCACAGTTTACTGTTTTAGTTACTACCAAGCAGAGCAAACTATCAATGGTTGTCAAAAATTAATTAGAAATAAAATGTTGATCAAATCCTGCACAAAATTGTGTTCAGAACAATTGTATCAGACTGATCAACACCAAGGCTGATATACCTAGAGCAGAGCCGATGCACAGGTGATGTAATATGATTGTGCATGATAGATTGTCCAAGTTGATAATTGTCGAGCGTAGTGAGGCTTCTAATCCGGGTCGTTGCGAGCGGAGCGAGGCTTCTAATCCGGGTTGCACAACAGAAATGGGCGTTGTCCTATATGGGTCTCCATCGAGCTTCTGGTGTGTGTGTGTGTGTGTGTGTGTGTGTGTGTGTGTGTGTGTGTGTGTGTGTGTGTGTGTGTGTGTGTGTGTGTGTGTGTGTGTGTGTGTGGACAAGAATGCTTCCAATACAACTGATTTAGATGACATCACCAACAGTCGTTATGTCTGCATTCCAGGTGAGAACCACGCTAGGAACATATTGCCCAAGTATCTTGGAAGTGACGCGATCCCTCCCAATCTCACAAATGCTTCGCAACGTCAAATCCAATCAAGAATTGATGCTCATCTGTTGTCAAATCTGAAAGAGGGTTTCAGTCTTCGGGATCGAGCACGTATTAATACCATCTCTACACCTCATGCAGGAGCGTGGTTAAGGGCAATCCCTAACCCAAAGCTCGGCCTGGCCATGCCCTGACATGAACATATTTTAGCATGTAGATACTGGCTTGGAATCTCTATCTTTCCGGACAGTCAACAAGCAGCAAGATGTCCATGCGGACATGTCATGGACTGTTTTGGTGACCATGTCCTTGGCTGCGGGCATGGACCTCTTCGCATAAAACGTTCATAATGCAATCAGCGAGGTTATCTGGCATGCACTGCTTGTTGATAACAGAGATTCGAAACGGGAACAAAAGTGCGGAGGGGAAAGCAATAATCGACCTGGTGATGTGTTTCACTCAGATTTCCTGGAGGACCGTCCCGCATTCTTTGATGTGTCAGTGAGGAATTCTATGCAACCATCCTATGTCTCCAAGGCAGCCATAAAACCAGGTGCCGCAGCAGAAGCTGGTGAAATAGAGAAAGACGAAAAGCATGACAGGGTGGTTACTCAAGCAGGAGGTCATTTCTACCCGCTCATTGTAGAAACTTTAGGACACTGGTCTCCCTCAACTCTAGAGACACTGAAGACCATAGCCTCTAAAGCTTCATCAATGAACAGCATACCTTTCTCTCAGACATACTCAAATTTGATGGAACAGTTGTCCGTGAGACTGTGGCAGTATAATGCCAAGCTATTATACAGTAGACTGAACCTGGACTTTGATGACTTGTGGGATTTCCTGTCACTGTAATGTAGTTATGTTTAGGGACTGGGTGGGTAGAGTAGTTTGGGGTATTCTGGGGCAGTTTGGGGTAGTTTGCATAGAAGAAGAATATAATATAATACACACACACACACACACACACACACACACACACACACACACACACACACACACACACACACACACACACACACACACACACACACACACACACACACACACACACACACACACACACACACACACACACACACACATACACACACACACACACACACACACACACACACACACACACACACACACACACACACACACACACACACATATACATACATATATACAGACTTGGACAAAATTACAGGGACACCTGGCATTTTGTGTCTAGTCTAACTTTGGTACTGAATTTTTCTTTACCAAAACCAAATGTTTTTCGAATTTCTTTTTTCATGGATTGCGCCACTGTTAGTATGTAACATAGCTTGTGTTCAAGACTGCAGCTGTACATACTACCTACTGCGCATCTAGTTTGCTTTGAAGAAGAAAGACAGCCATTCCTACTTTTCTTGTCTTTGAACACGTTCATCGCTCTTGGATGCTCATTCTTGGCATACAATCTAAGAATGCTCTGTAGTAGAGAGTGCAAGCAATTTTGTGGGTCCTCTTATCAACATTATGAAAAAAAGGCGAATTATCTGTTTTTGCGCATTGATTTCGCGCATGTCATCACAATTTGAATTGTTTTGCCATTTTAATCAATAAACAAACTTCAACGTATTAAAAAATCATGCGACACTAATTAATTACAAAAAAATCCTGCTAAGACAAAAACTAAAAAAGTTATAGCAACAAAAGAACATTGACATGCCACTTCCGGTCCACGTTTTACGTAGCAAAATCTCAAACTGCTACCGCCAATATGTCAGCTGCACTAAAACCGCTGCCCTTGAGACCGCCAAACTTAGGCGATAAGTTAGCCTGAACGTTCAGCTGCACGCAGTTGCAGAGTCTTGTTCCGTGCGATATTTCACGAGTTGCATTGATGCCTCGAGGCAAACAGTCGAGTCCAAAAACACGAGGGAAAATTGAAGCCCTTCAGTCAGTTGGCCATTCTGTGCGTCAGATCGCAGCTTTTGTCTGCCGCTCCAGGAATTCGGTTCGTCAGTGCCTGCAACGACTTTCCCATGGCAGCAGCGATTATGAAAAACGATCTGGACGTGGGAAGGCAACGACAATCCGGAAAGATCATCGACTGAAGAGAATGGCACTGCAGAACCGACGAGCACCATCACGACTGCTCTCGTATCAGCTGGCTGATGAAACCGGCAAGCAGGTGTCAAGTAGAACAGTCCGTCGTCGTCTCAGTGAGACAGGAGTGAACGCTCGGAGGCCTAGAAAAAACCCACTGCTAACAGAAAACCATCGGCGTTTGCGACTGGGATGGGCAAACCACTCACAAACAATGGACTTTGGATGACTGGAAATCTGTTCTTTTTACAGATGAGTCAAAAGTCAGCATAGGAAACGATGGTGCTCTGTACGTTTGGCGTCGCAAAGGTGAGGAATTTCTCCCTGAACGTTGTGACCGTACGGTCCAGCACGCGGCTAGTGTGATGGTGTGGGGATCGATGTGTTGGCATGGTGTGGGGTCTCTGGTGAAACTGGAAGGTCGTTTGGACAGCACGGCGTACCGACAGGTTCTGGAAGAGCACATGCTTACAGACGCAGCGGCACTGATAGGAGACAACTTTGTCTTCCAGCAGGACAACGCGCCAATCCACACGTCTCGGTCAACAAGACAATGGCTACGCCAGCATGACGTCACACTGTTGGACTGGTCGCCAAAATCGCCTGATACAAATCCAATCGAGAACTTGTGGCATGAACTCAAAACTGCTGCCAACCGTCGCGAACCGAGAACTGCAGCTGAGCTCTGGAATGCTCTACAAGAGGCGTGGCAGCAGATTCCAGCCGCGCGTGTCCGGAACTTGGCAGAAAGTGTTCCGCGACGTTTGGACGCAATCAGGAGGGCGGGAGGCGGGAACACTCGGTACTGAGGAACTGGTGAAGGGCTTCAATTTTCCTTCGCGTTATTAAAACCGGCTTTTTTAAAAGCCACTAAACAAAATCAGAGAGAGTCTAACTTACGACGCTTACGCAGTCATGACGTCATACACTTTTAGGTCTCGTTTTCGGCAATGCGAAACGTAAAGAAAACAATTTAGGGTCTGCAGTATTCTCAAGAAACCTAACAATCAACGTGGTAACTATTAAGTTCTTAACAATATTGATAGTTGGTAAATTGTGACCTAATTATTGTGTTACTACATACCCACAGCGGGGTGTCCCTATAATTTTGTCCGAGTCTGTATATACATATATATATATATATAGCTATACGGGATACCTGCAATGGTGGCGTCCTTTTGTTAGGCTCCGTTTTGTGACGGTCTTCTCTGTTTCAGAGTGCCTTTGGTCGTTCCATTTTGGCTTCGTTTGTTGGTTTCCAGTACATTGACAGGAATTCAGGTGCGTTTTACGTGTGACTTGCGGTTTGTCCAGACTGCACATTTCAACGGTCGCCGCCATTTGAATTTTTACCTCGAGTTGATCGTTTTCCTGCCGTTCTCCCATCTCATACTCCTTCATTATCTTCGTCTGTTGGTTTCCTGGCATCAATATCCGTGAATTTCGCGTTTTCCGTCGAATTCTACTTGTTTTTCACCAGATCTGTACTATCTGCATTGTGACGTCACAATCACCCCACCAAGCCATCGACGATCGCGAACGTTTGACTTTGGATTCTTTCTTTGCGCTCAACGTTTGGTTTCTGTCGTCACGTTTGACATTGGATTCTTTCTTTGAGCTCAACGTTCGGTTTCTGTCGTCACCCAAGACTTGCTGCTGCTGTTGCATTCAACATTTTCTTTCGTCGGCCTCTGTGCACAGTTTGAGGTGAATCATGTCTGAGTCTGGTTCTGGTTGCGTAGAGAGTGATACCGAAGAAGATGATCCCCCTGACTGTAGGCGTTCTACTCAAAGTCCTGATTCATGTTGTCCTTTATGTTCTCTGGTGACAAGAGACACAGTTTCGCTGTTTCAACACATAAATGCAAACCACATTTGCTACAGAAATTTCCCGGATGTTCAGTTCTTAGAATTCCACAACCGTCGCTTATGTTCAGAATGTGGCTTTGCTTATGGTAATCGTTTCTCATTTTGCCGACGTTCTCTAGGTCCTGGTCGTGGTAGATGTCGTGGTTTGATGACCCATCCAAGTGCATCATCCTGGTTGAGTCAGTATGAATCCACAGCTGTTAACGGTGATATTGGAATTCAGAATTCACCTGAGGTAGCTCCAACATCAGCTTCAAGGATTACTTCTTCATCAGTGCCTGTATCCTCATCTTCTAATTTGGTGCTCGAGGGTATTAAAGCAGCTTCTATGATGTCCTATCCAGCTGTTGGTGACATGGAATTGTCTGTTTTCAATTCACTGATGAACGAAGTTGTCACCACACCTGTTCAGACAGTTACTCATGTCCCAAAATCAGTTAGACCACTTCTAAGTGTGGTTTTAGCTAAAGAATTACGGTGTGCTTGTGAGGGTGGCCTGTGGGGCTTTGCTCGCCTCTTCATGCTGGCCAAAGCTACCCTTCGCTGTCCTCCTCGTGGTGGGAGAAAGAAAAGGTACGTTGTAAAGGAAATTTTGTCTTCTCGCCTTCAACGTTGGTTGGATGGAGATATTCTATCACTGTGGCTGGATGTCAAGGCTGAGACTAACCCTTGCCATGTTTCATTGAATTCCTCAAATACCGCTACCACAAATACTCGAAGATCATTGAGATTGGCTTCAGAAGGTCGATACAGTGATGCACTTCAGGCTTTGGGTTCACGAGGTTGTGCCTCTCATGACAGCAGTGAAGCTTTAGAAGAGTTGGCAAATCGACATCCAGTTCACGATCTTCCTGCTTGGCTAGAGGAAGTCCCACCTTCACTAGTTGTGGACTCTCAGGAGGTTATTTCTGCATTGGAAGCATTTCCCAATGGCTCAAGTCCCGGTTATTCTCATCTTCGAGCACAACACTTAATTGATGCTATACGAGGTTGCAATGTTCCAGAAGCGCAGTCCTGTTTAGAAAACCTAACACGATTGATGTGTCTCTTGTTGTCTGGAAAACTTGATCGCAACATTTCTCCCTTCCTGTCTGGTGCCCCTTTGACTGCTCTCCAAAAGAAGGCTGGCGGCATTCGGCCCATTGCTGTTGGGGAAGTGTTGCGTCGTTTGGCTAGCCGTCTTTGCTGTTCTGCTATAAAACCTCGCTTACCGGACGTCTTCTTACCATATGGTCAGGTAGGTGTTGGAATACGAGGAGGTTTAGAGGCAAGTGTTCATTCTCTAAGGTCATACATTGAAGAGAACAGTGCTAGACATGACCTGTGCTGTTTCAAACTGGACATGAAGAATGCGTTCAATGAATGCCATCGCAATTCATTCCTGAAGAGACTTGGCAGTGAATTTCCTGAATTGGTAGCTTGGGTACAGTGGTGCTATCACTGTGCTGCTGAGTTGCGCTTTGGCTATCATCACCTTACATCTACAGCAGGAGTCCAACAAGGCGATCCACTGGGACCACTGCTGTTCTCCTTAGTCGTCCTAGAACTAATGGATGAAGTTGGAGAAGTGCCTGGCTTAGACCTAAATTTGTGGTACCTTGACGATGGTACTTTTGCTGGCACACGGAAATGTGTCTCAAAGTTAATAAACTTCATCATAGAGAAAGGTCCTTCCCTGGGCCTTCATGTCAATTTATCAAAGTGTGAAGTGTTTTGGCCTTCAGGAGATCGAACACATCCAGAATTTCCACCAGAAGTACACCGGTCGTCAGATGGAATGGAATTGCTTGGTTCTCCTGTGTTTGGTTCATCGGATTTCTTCACTAATTGTTTCAAGAAGCGAGTCGATCAAGTAGCAAATACCCAATCTCATCTCTCTGATCTTGAAAATCCACAAGTGGAACTTCAGTTGTTGAGAAGTTGCCTGTCCATATGTAAAATCAACCATTTGCTACGATCTGTGAGACCTGGGGTTGCTACGAGCACATTGTCTATTTTCGATGAAGGGTTACGCCGATCTCTCAGCCGGATCACAAGATCTTCAATTTCTGACTTTGCATGGTCACAAGCAGTATTGCCAATTGGAAAAGGAGGTATGGGTATCCGGGAGGCCTTATCTACTTCACCTTCCGCTTTTCTTGGCAGCTGTAACTCAAATCGAAAGTTAGTTAATTGCCTACTGAAACGTAACCATCCTTCTCTTCTCACTTTGATCAAACCCTTGCCTGGAGAAGACGAAGCACGAGGAATCGTGCATAACCTACTTTCAAGAAAGGATTCACCTTCATTAGATTTGGTGACAGCTACACAACATCAGATTCAAATTCAACTAGATGACATCTCATTTTCCAACCTACTCAATTCAGTGAGTCTCAGAGATAGGGCTCGCTTGAAGACATTATCATCTCCTCATACTGGTGCATGGTTGCGGGCAACTCCAAACCGTAACTTAGGCCTCACCATGTCACCCCATGAGTTTGTTGTAGCAGCAAGATACTGGTTGGGTCTACCTGTGTTTCCGTTCCCACCAAACAGCATCAGATGTATATGTGGTCATCCACTTGACCCATATGGAGATCATCTTGTTGGGTGTGGTCATGGTCCACATCGTCTGAATCGACATAATGCTTTATGTGAGTCTATTTGGCAATCACTCCTCATTGATTCCAAACAAGTTGTGAAAGAACAGAGAAGCTCGGGTCAATCCAAATGCCGCCCAGGTGATGTCTTCCATCCGAATTTCTTGAATGGACGGCCTGGATATTTTGACATCACTGTAAGAAACACGTTGCAACCATCTTACATTGCTCGAGTTGCTGAAACATCAGGAGTTGTTGCAGAAGCAGCAGAAATGGGCAAGGATGATCGTCACCATGCAAGAGTATCTTTGACTGGTGGTACATTCTATCCGTTGGTAGTTGAAACACTTGGCCTTTGGTCACCAGACAGTCTAGAGACTTTGAAGTCTATATCCTCAAAAGTATGTGCTGTGTTAGCTGTTCCCTTCTGGAAGGCTTTAAAGAATTTGCTAGAGCAGCTTTCTGTTAGATTATGGATTTATAACGCTAGAATGATATCTAGCCGCATACTTGCGGAAGTAGCTGAAGTCCTTAGTTGGGACTTCCCTGTATGTGAGTAGGTGTGTAAGAAATAAATATATATATATATATAAAATATATATATATATATATATATATACATATACCCGGATATGTCATGGCGACGTCTACGCTATGATTCTTGTCTGCGATTTCTTCCTCTGTTTTGGTTCTTTGATAACTGTCAGCTCGCTTGTTTACACAAGGTCAACGCATTCTTCAGTCTGCTTAGTTTCTGATAGCTGCCTGCTCGATCCCGTTCGTGTTGAGCTATGTCTGAGTCTGATGAGGAAAATGATTCTCCAACTTCCTATCCTTCTCAACGCTGCTCCTGTCAAGAAGTTACAAAGTGTCCTCTTTGTGCGGTTGTCTCGAAGAACACGGGGTCTTTGTTCCAGCATATCAACTCATGTCATATAACTTATCGTCAGTTCCCGGATACGAATTTCCTTGAGTCTTACAATCGTCGCCTCTGTTCTGATTGTGGGTTTGCTTACGAGAAACGCTTTAGTCGGTGCCGTCGTTCTTTAGGATCAGGTATTTCCCGATGCAGAGGTGAAATGGTTGCACCTATGTTGTCTGCATGGTTACGTGATGGAACTTCACACCGCTGTACGTCTGAATCTGCTGTCGATGGTGCTGAAGCTGCCGATGATGTTGAAGCTACCGATGGTGCTGAAGCTGCCGATGGTACTGAAGTTGCCAGTGAAATGCAAAGTCCTTGTGTTGAAAAGGTAATCACTGACATAGTTCTAGACGGTATAGAGGCAGCTACTACTCTTGGCAAGCCCCATGGAGATGAAGAAGAAACGTTTTATTCTGTTATGAGGGAAATTGCCACTTTACCTGTAAACACCATTATGCACGTGCCAGCATCTGTCCGACCACTTCTTGCCCAAGTTATTGCTGATGAATTCAATCATTGCAACAGCAAAAATGGAATCTGGGGATTTACGAGGCTATTTATGTTTGCCAAAGCTGTTCTTCGTTCCCCGCCCAGAGGAGACAGAAGTAAACGGTGTGCAGTGAAAACAATCTTGAACACACGTTTACTACGTTGGAAAGAAGGTGATCTTTGTGGTTTATGGCAGGAGGCCAAGGCTGAGGCTAGACCCCGAAAAGTCTTGTCTGTACAGCACAGTAACAGTATTCGGGCACTGAGATTGGCTAAAGAGGGCAGGTATGGTGATGCAATGCGTTCCTTGAGCTCCCAAGGTTGTGCATCTCATGACAATGAAGATGCACTAACAGATTTGCAACGTCGTCATCCAGATCATGTTCTCCCTACTTGGTGTGAAGAATTACCTCCACCACTGGTAGCTGATTCAAGTACGGTCATGTCTTGTTTACGAGCTTTTCCTAGAGGGTCTAGTCCTGGCTTTTCACAACTTCGTGCTCAACACCTATTAGATGCCATTAAAGGCACCAATGTTCCAGCGGCTACTACTTGCCTTGATAATCTCACGAAGCTTATGAACTTGTTGTCTGGGAAAGCTGATCGACGCATTGCACCTTGGTTACTTGGTGCACCACTAACAGCAATTCACAAAAGCAGTGGTGGGTTTCGTCCTATCGCAGTAGGTGATACTCTCCCTCGATTAGCAAGCAGAATTTGTTGTTTGTTTGCAAAACCCCACCTTCCTGAGCTATTTCTTCCTTACGGTCAAGTGGGTGTTGGGATCAAAGGAGGCCTTGAGAGTATGGTTCACACAGTACGTACCATTATTGATCGTCATAGCAGTTCAGAGGATTTCTGCTGCTTCAAGGTTGACATGACTAGTGCATTTAATGAATGCAGCAGGACTACGTTTTTGAAACGACTTGTGAAAGAGTTTCCAGAGCTGATGGCATGGGTGCAGTGGTCATACCACACAAAAGGAGAACTGAGGTTTGGCAACCACCGCATTGTTGCATCAGCAGGAGTACAGCAAGGAGACCCTCTAGGCCCTTTACTTTTTCGCTGGTTATTATGGAACTTGTGGATGATGTTGGCACTATTCCAGGAATAGAACTTTCTCTCTGGTACTTAGATGATGGCACTTTTGTTGGAAACCGGCAGGCTGTCAAAATGCTATTAGATGCTCTACTACAACAAAGCCCTTCATATGGCCTACTGGTCAATGTTGATAAATGTGAAGTTTTCTGGCCCTCTGGCGATCAGACCTTTCCCGAATTTCCATCTGAAATCAAACGAGTCTATCAGTCAGAGGCAGGCGCTACTCTACTCGGGTCACCAGTATATGGTAAAGATGATTTCATTGATTCAACCCTTGCTAAGGTTGTCGATAAAGTTCTGAATTCTCAAAGCCATCTCCAAGATCTGGACAATCCGCAAGTGGAACTACACCTCTTGAGAAGTTGTCTGGGTTCTTGTAAACTGAACAGTCTCCTACGAACCGTTCCTCCAAGTCTTGGCAGTGACCAGTTTGTACGCTTTGACAAAGGACTCCGGAGATCATTGGGTGTTATAACCCACTCGTCTATCTCTGATTCTGCATGGCATCAGGCTACACTTCCGCTGAAAGTTGGTGGTCTTGGGTTAAAAGAAGCTGTACCAACCTCTTCTGCAGCCTTTCTTGGTGGTCTTGGGTTAAAAGAAGCTGTACCAACCTCTTCTGCAGCCTTTCTTGGAAGCTGTAACTTTTCTCGGAACCTTGTCAGCTTCTTCCTGGACAAGAAAGCTTCCAATACAACTGACTTAGATGACATCACCAACAGTCGTTATGTCTGCATTCCAGGTGAGAACCACGCTAGGAACATATTGCCCAAGTATCTTGGAAGTGACGCGATCCCTCCCAATCTCACAAATGCTTCGCAACGTCAAATCCAATCAAGAATTGATTCTCATCTGTTGTCAAATCTGAAAGAGGGTTTCAGTCTTCGGGATCGAGCACGTATTAATACCATCTCTACACCTCATGCAGGAGCGTGGTTAAGGGCAATCCCTAACCCAAAGCTCGGCCTGGCCATGCTCTGACATGAACATATTTTAGCATGTAGATACTGGCTTGGAATCTCAATCTTTCCGGACAGTCAACAAGCAGCAAGATGTCCATGCGGACATGTCATGGACTGTTTTGGTGACCATGTCCTTGGCTGCGGGCATGGACCTCTTCGCATAAAACGTTCATAATGCAATCAGCGAGGTTATCTGGCATGCGCTGCTTGTTGATAACAGAGATTCGAAACGGGAACAAAAGTGCGGAGGGGAAAGCAATAATCGACCTGGTAATGTGTTTCACTCAGATTTCCTGGAGGACCGTCCCGCATTCTTTGATGTGTCAGTGAGGAATTCTATGCAACCATCCTATGTCTCCAAGGCAGCCATAAAACCAGGTGCCGCAGCAGAAGCTGGTGAATAGAGAAAGACGAAAAGCATGGCAAGGTGGTTACTCAAGTAGGAGGTCATTTCTACCCGCTCATTGTAGAAACTTTAGGACACTGGTCTCCCTCAAGTCTAGAGACGCTGAAGATCATAGCCTCAAAAGCTTCATCAATGAACAGCATACCTTTCTCTCAGACATACTCAAATTTGATGGAACAGTTGTCCGTGAGACTGTGGCAGTATAATGCCAAGCTATTATACAGTAGACTGAACCTGGACTTTGATGACTTGTGGGATTTTCCTGTCACTGTAATGTAGTTATGTTTAGGGACTGGTGGGTAGAGTAGTTTGGGGTATTCTGGGGCAGTTTGGGGTAGTTTGCATAGAAGAAAAATATAAAATATGTAAGCATAATATATATATATATATATATATATATATATATATATATATAAGCCACATGTCGTACTGTCGCTGCAGATTGACAGTCACACTACTGGTGGTTCTGGTAATCTTGAGATTTGGATAGAGTGCAAGTAAGTATTGTTAATTTTAATTAAGTGGCTGGACTTCATTGCAGGTCATTACAACCAACAGCTAGCACTTGGAGACAATGATGCTTCTAAGATCTAATTAAATAATTCATAAATTCATCATCAACAATGACATGTCTTCTGTATAGATAACCATGATGATCTAAACACATCTGAAGTAGAATTTGCTTCGAATGCTCGCAATGACTTTCCTGATCAGACTGATGTGGTTGTGAGCGACATGCATGGGCATAATATGACATATAATGTGACATGTTCAGTGATATAATGTCATTGTAATAATACCCTTCATGTACTTATGTGCGAGCAACACAGATTACTGCTAATTGAAATTATTTAACTTAAGTTATTAATATAATTACGGTAGGGTTTATTCAATCATCTGTCGAGGACACAAATTAGAACTGGCTAAATTACACCCTACCTAAACCACTGTTTGTGTTAGTAATTCTAAATCATTACTTAATCATGTCATATTACATGGAAGAAATATATTGCGTTTATAAATTATAAATTAGTTATTAATATTAGTATAGAAGAAAACGTAACTACATCACGTACCATAATAGATTTAGCTCTCAAGCAATCGTCGAATCAGATGATTGTGCCTTCTGTTATTCCATTGCTTTCTTAAACGTAGATTTGTGCAGCGAACATGACTTCGAGTTCAACACTGGGGCCCCATTTAAAAGAAGCGTTGTAGTTACTACTCAAAGAATGCGCAATAGATCGACATGGCGTTTCCGTAGAAACTAAAACTGCAACATGTCTAACGGCTACCAAACATGCTCTATGGGAGCCGCGCCGCTAGCCTCGTACTACCAGCCCACTGTTCTCTCCAGAGGCTAAGTCTAAACCGCGGCCAAAAATTTGCCCGGAGAGGACGGAATAAGAAAAGAAGATCAGTATGATGTGTTGGTTCGAAAAATGGATAGTGAAGTCATTGTTACAAAACATGACAGTCTAGACGAACGTTACTCAACGCTAGAAAACAGCAAGTATACAGTGTGTGTGACCAAAAGACGGATGAAATTTCTGTTACAACAGGAGACGTTCCATTAGAGGGTTACTCTGTAGTTAAGCAAATGTCGGACAAGAGGCAGAAGAATGCTGATAGCAGTCGTACACGCTCAAATGGTCAATACGAGGAAGCAGCGATAAGTGGTTAGTATGTTATTTAGTGATGCATGTATGGTAAATATAGTATTACACACACACACACACACACACACACACACACACACACACACACACACACACACACACACACACACACACACACACACACACACGCACGCACACACACACACACACACACGCACACACACACACACACACACACACGCACACGTACACACACCACACCACGCCACACCACACAACACACACACACACACACTCGTGATAGAAATTGAAATAATAATATGTTCTATTTTTAGGAGCTTACGAACGCGTTGGCAGTCTAAACAATCCTTCATCAAACGTTCAAACACAAAGCGATCTCGAAGAAGATACCCCGTATGCGGTACCGGACAAACCAAAACAAGCAGCAAGTGCACGTTTGCCTACGTCTTCTACGAATGGTAGGCACTCTGAAGTTACACCAGTTGACGCCAAACAGCCAAAACAGCTCACACATCGTTTGTCAACATCTGCAAGTGAACCATATGAAGAAGTCGTGCAGTCAGATAGCAATATAGAAGAAAATTCTTACTCTTTACCGGGTGAGCACAAAACAAAGGCTCGTAAGAATACCGTGTCACTAAATACTGAGTATTCCTACGCCAAGCCTGATTCCAAAAAAAACGAGCAACGACGGTCGAGAGTGACTGCCTAGTGATATGAGAGGTCACGGCAACAAAACAAGACGATAAAGAAATGCCACAAGGAAATAGTAAAATCCCTACGCTGCACCAGATGAAGTAAAGCCCAAGAACGCCAGAAGTGTTACACTCTCCAGTGAGTACTTCTATGCGAAGCCCAACGTCAAGAGAGAAATGGAGATATCAAGTGACCGTTTGGTAATCGGGCAGCAGCAATGACGGCGGCACAACAAGACGACACAAGCAGCAAACCAAATGACGAGAACGATGAGTATCCATATGCTTTACCAGATGTGAACAAAGCGAGGACGACTCGCAAAGCTCCTCCATCACTACCTCCACCAAATGCACAAGATTCTCGCACCCAACCAGAACAACACGATCAGTCTAACGCAGACAGATCTGCTGGTAAAAGTGATTCATCTATCTTTCCCAGCCAATTCACTGCAGTAAAAGACAAATACGCAGTTGCCAATAAACAATCTAAGCAGAAACAGTCGACCGTGTCACACATGTCAGTTGGTGACAGTGAATACGCTGTTGCCAACACACAAGCCAAGAAAAAAACAATCAACAGTCTCACATATGTCAGTTGGTGACAGTGAATATGCTTTATCAAGCAAGCTACCATCAGGATGTCCAAAATCAAACCGAAAACCTGCAGTCGCATCCAAACCAAAGCATTACCAGACGGAAGGGACCCGCAAAGTCTCGATCTTTGCCTCGCGATGCAATGAAAGCAACTACTTCATCAGTTCAAAAGAACGGAGTAAGAGAAAACTAGTATTGCATGTTATGTTGAGCAGAATGCTGAGTTTATTTACTGTAATTTGCGTTGACTAGAAGTCTGACGTAAAGTATACAGACGTGGAGATTAAACCGTCGGAAACGAAGCGACACGTGACGTCTGAAGGAAACGTGGAGTACGCCACTATTGACCATACTAAGCATTGAAACATTTAGTTAATACATTGACATAAATGCAGCTCTACTTGCACTCTTGTGCAATAACTTTTCTAAATTCTTGCTTTTTGTATCGTATGTATTGCTCTGTTTATCGTACATATGTTGCTTTTGTCTGTTTATATACCATTGTTATTAATCGTTGTATTACAATCATTTAATAAATTCATATTGTAGCTGTTGTATTCACTGGTTCGAATGATCACTAAGCAACTAGCAGAAAGAGACGTATACTCAGAAAAGTCACACACACACACACACACACACACACACACACACACACACACACACACACACACACACACACACACACACACACATACACACACACACACACACACACACACACACACACACACACACACACACACACATACACACACACACACACACACACACACACACACACACACACACACACACACACACGCACGCACACAGATAGGTTTCCACAGTCAATCTCTCTTGATATATACATACACAAAACACTAATTATAAGACAACACAAGACTAGAATAGATATGTCCATACAAACACACACTACAAGTCCACTCCTGTCAGATGAGTGACAGTTTCCGTTGAATTGCAATGCCCATCTCTAAAAATCGTTCAACAGAAATGCTAAGAATAAATAATTAATTAATTTTATAAATTGAAATACACTAATGCAAACATTGAGATATCTGTAATCGTAATCGTATTTGTAGATATTGTCTGCTAACAGGTCTTTTGTAATTTGGCAACAACGATATCAAATTAATAGGTAAAAACGTTGATTTTAATTTAGAATGATTTGATTGTTTGTTTTATTGTGAATTTGAGTGTGCACTTGTCATTCAATATCAGTTATCATAGTTTATTGTTTTAGTTACTAACAAGCAGAGCAAACTATCAATGATTGTCAAAAAATAATTAGAAATAAAATGTTGATCAGATTCTGCACAAAATTGTGTTCAGACCAATTATATCAGACTGATCAACACCACGGCAGATATACCTAGAGCAGAGCTGATACACAGTAAAGGTGATATAGTATGACTGTGGATGATTAATTGTCAAGTTGATTATAATATCAATTAGATAATAATTATTATCAATTAATTATAGATATTCTGTAGGTCATCCACCTGGCAGGTGTACTCAATTTCTAACTAACTAAAACAATAAAACTCGAGCTGTTGTAATCAAGTAATAGAAGGACATTTCAAGTATATGTAGCAGCCTAATGTCTCCATTTCCGTCTTGACAATCAAGATAACAAACTAAAACTAGTAAACACTTGTATTGCAGCAATTTTTATCTAATGAACTTGTGTCATCCTGTTTAGCAACCACACTGCCTCCTTCCATTCCATGATGGCATCTCACCACACCTGTCTATAGTCCGCTTCCTGTATGACAGATTTAGAAGGTTCATGCTCAGTTTAATTAAATACAGTACGCGGTACAATCTTCTCTGTTTATTGTTGTATTACTGGTTAACAGTAGACAGACACAACATGATAGAGATACGCCGAAAATAAGCAAATAGAACATTATATGTATAAATAGAGAAGTAGAACGACCATGCATGCAGACTCGATAATCAATACTCTACTAGTCTATACGTACGCAGTCAACCTAGCAAGTACAATGAATGGTGCATTTTAGTCCTAGAGGTACCCGCCTACAAAGTGCCAAAAATATCAATAGTTATAGAAGCGTGCTTACACTCTTATTTGCAATACAAGAATAGTAGCCTCTAGGCAACTCACCTCAATCATCCCTATAATTTGTACAACTAGTTAAGATCCCGGATTACCCGGGATATAACGTTATAAGGCGTGGTGCGTAGCGTGCGTGGGTGCGTGGGTGTGTTAGATGTGGTCTGTGTGTATGTGTGTGTGTTATTTTGTTTTTAAGTTGTGTGTATTTAAAGTTTTAATTAAGATTAATGTATAGATTAGTAAATTAATATTCTTCTAAAGCCTCGTAATCAAATTAGCAATTAATTAATTAACTGTGTTGTAAAATCAGCTTTTCGTTAATCAAATTAAAGTTAGTTACTAAACAGATGTATATTGTAAAATAATAAAGAAAAACGTGTACATACAACTTGAAAAACAGTACTATAGCTAGTAGTGTAGTTGTTGATTAGCTAGAACTATGCGTGCTGATAGGATTGATGAGCTAAATTCGTCGGCTAGATGTTCTACATCTGTCTGGTTTTGCGTCGTCAGGGCATAGAAATGTTCTCGTAGGAACATTGGCGTTTAGTTGCATCCATTCCTACCTCTTCGTACTGTACAGCATCAGTCGATGATGGAACCGTTCCTCCTCTAGCGTGTGATGATATGAAATTGTAAGCAGGATTTTCTCTCATTGTTGTCTCTTCGCTTTTTTTCTGACTAGATTCTGCATCACAAAGGAGAATTAGTAATTGATAAAATTACACTGTAATTAACTTAACACATGAAGACAAGACACGTATAAAACAATCCTTCTAATCACAGTAAACTTATGTCTATGCCGCAACTGTTATATATTGTTCTAAGAATATTTATACGGGTGAATTATTAAAAGCTCACCTCGATGTTTTCTATTTATCCATATCATAATAAGTATAACTCCAAATAACAAGACGGATACAACCCATCCTGATACTGCAACACCCGTCAGATCTGAAGACTTTCTTCCACTTTCTTGTCCACCACCTGCTGTAGAAGAGTAGACAGTATACGATAAACGATTTCTTATTTCAATTCAGTTAGTCAAGTCAATGAATATCTAGATATATATCTAGTCTATAGACGTCAATGAATTAGATGAAGTATAGTATACCGTCACTTTGTGATCCAGTGGGTGACCTACTCGTAGTAGCTTCTGATGTCGCAGAAGTCTATGAAATTACTAATCAAACGTTAGACCAAACAGAATTCTGTACATATTTAATAAATAAATGATCCATCCATAACAGTCTACCTTAGAGATAGTTAAGAGACTTGCAGTAAGAAATGAAGTAAGAGTAGATCTGGTGGAGATAACAGAGATCTTTCCCTAACCCTAACCCTAACCCTAACCCTAACCCTAACCCTAGCTAGAGAACTAGACAAATTTATAAATTACTATACTTACGCGTTGGTGTCGTTGCTTTTATTGCTGGCTTAGTTGTACTTTCACTTGCATCTTCACTAGTCGCTGCACTCGTCACTTTTCCAATATGGGGCTTGGCTGCACCTTTACAGTTAATAAATTGATTAATTAAACCTATAAAGACTAGAGCATAACCAGCAATGGCATACCTGATGAGGAAAGAGTGTTTGCATGATGGAATGGAGGTGATGCGGTTTGAGACGTTGGCAAAACGGTTGATGTCGTTGGTATAAGATCCGATCGTTGAGAAGACGAGCTGGTGCGTGGTGTCGAAGTGGTCAGAAGGTTGAGAGTTGGAGAACTACTGGATAGAGACACGGATGACGCATTAGCTTGTGTGACGGTAACTGGAGCACTAGTAACTCTAGGAGACTTCGTTCCAGAAGTAGATTGCACATTATGAGATGCTAAACTCAAAACAAGAATTTCTAGTAATATAACGTCAAAGCGTAGCGCAGTGTTTACTAACTTGCATTCGTAGGTTGAGACGAATATGAGGAACTAGTTGACGTACTTGACGCTCGAGGAGTTGACTGTGATGTAGACACGTAGTCAGTAGACTGTTGCATCGATGGAGATGTAGCTGCGGTTGTTGATGAGCGACTTGTAACTGAAACAGTTGGAAGAAGACTTAATGTATAGCAATGTCTACACTGAGAATAGAGCAACACAAACTCTACATTGTACAACAACATGGTACCGTTACCTGATACTGTTGCGGAGAGTGATGATTGTTTGCTGCTATACTCATTTCTAGCGATACATTGATAGATTCCTGAACGAGGAGATGAAATTGTGTGCTGCACAGCATGATTGGCATTCGTCACGTTTTGCTTTAACAGCAACTGGCCGTTGTGGAATAGTTGAATCAACGTCGGAAAAGATCCCTTTGCTTGACACTTTACTGTAGTTGGGAGATGATTTAGGATGCAGGGAACAACAAGGTTGGTTGTGTTGCAGAATTGTTTAGTGTGTGTGTCGTTTAGTTGAGATAGAGATAGAGTAACACGCGGTAAACCTTAATTCAAACAATTAACAATATAACACACAATATTGTCACTGCGCACTACAAAGTTATAAGTATATAATTTGTAGAAATTGACTTACTGTATACAGTAACACTCCATGACACTTTTCTGGTTACAACGCCAAATAATGAAAATGTTGCGGTAGCAGTGCATTCATATTGTCCGCTGTCTTGTTCAGTCACATTTTGTATGTGCAGCACACCATCAATGAGCAATGAGAATCTCATACCAACAACAATCACAGTACTATCATCTCTTTTCCACGTGTACGAGCTGCTAATATGACTGGATATGCAGTAAAGGGTTGCATTGCTGCCAACTTTAACAAAATTATGTTGATTTTGAATATAAACCCTTGGAACCAATAATCTAGTATCTAGAACGACAAACATGTATTATAACACACAAACGTAAACCGTTTATTAGTTATCTAATTATTCAACTAAAATCTAACCTTTAAAGGTAAACGTTCCTTCCATTCGAGGTGCTCCAATTGTACCGATGACACGTATCGTGCTTTCATTTCTACATTTGTCAATGTTGTTTCTGATTTCACTGTATCTAATGCGAAGGACGGAGAAAACGACGAGTCGACCAGTCACAGATACGTCATGCCAAAATAGACAGCTTGTAGATGTACAACTGATAGTGACACTTTCACATTCAACGAACCAGAAAGGTCTGTTGTCCGATACTGGTAGTTGTAGGTAACCAGTTTGAGCTACTACAACTGTTGCTTGCGTGGAAAAAGCTCCAGTCAATGGAGAAACAAAGAAAGTGGAACGATCTCCTAGTTTGTAAAATTAGAACAATATTCATACAGTTAGTAGTTACTCTCTTAGATAATTGACAAACGTATAATGTACCTCTAATATACGCGCTCTTGCTTCTGACCGCTACCGTCCCGTTGTTGATCACACAATAATACAATCCTTCTAGTGATTCTCCGGTATCATGGGGATCTGCAGTTTGAACCACAAGACTTTCTTTCGTTATGTTATAGAAAGGTAAATTTCCATCTTCTACATTGACGTTATCTTTGTACCAAGTAGTGATTATCGAATCATCTTGAGAGTTTGTCCTGCAGTAGAGAGTAGCAGTACGTACCTGATCGGGACCAACTTGTGTGGTGACTGTATCTGCTGGTTCTTCTCTGATTACAAGACCACTAACTGCAAAAACTATAAAATCAAATATAATTAATTCGATTTTAGTTTTTAGATTTTTTACTACTGAGCTAATTAATTAAGTAATATTTGCACAATACAAGATTGTACAACAGATTGAAAGGCGTAGCTCGAGAGGCCACATCAGCAGGGTTTCAAGTCAGACGATCGTGTCAGCAACAGGTTAGTTAAGTTAATAAATTATTTGCATCAAATTGTTACACATTATTGTATAATTCAATCAATCAACAACAAAGACAATTACAGTTTGTAGATTAATTAAATTGTTCAGAATGGTAAGATTGCCTATTAATTAGAATCGGTTTCATTCAAGATTTGACAAAACAGTTTTTGGAGAAATTCCTTGTAGGAACTGCAGGTGGACGCAGTAGACTAATTAATTAAGTTAACATGCATCTATAACCACTGACACCGCCCAGTCCAATGTGTACGGTACTTGAGTAATTTGAGCCTCGAAAGTCCCGGCTTAGCGCTCATACTCGTTCGAGAAACCATGCAGCCAAACACGTAGCAAGAGCATGTACGAACGTGTATGATCTTCAGGTAACATGCAGCCAAAAAAGGAGTTCCGAGCAGTCGATACCTTTGAGATACGCCTTTCTAATAGATAGCCTAACTAATTAGCTGTCTAGTGCACGCTTTCTGCAGTGGTTTTGTACTAGGGTCTTCTTACCGTGTAAACAAAGATGAAGAAAGCTGGCGACTACTTCAAACAAGCGATCCTCTGTCTTCATAGCTCCCGGCCTAACTCACGTGAATTCAGGAGGCGTGGCTTCTTGTGTATTTAGTTAATTTATATAATATAATGGCTTAGATACTTTCATAGTTGGTCATTGCAACAACAAGAAGCGTGGCGGCTATGTCACAAACAAGAGTATAGCCAGATCAGTATTTGATAATTATAGGTTTTTTATTGTTTCAGTTGCAAATTCTGTTTCTCTTTATTAGTAGTATTGCATTTTCTCAGCTTGGTATAGCTGTTTATGGACCAGTAGACTTGCTATTGTGTGCACAAACTCTAATTTAGTAAATCACTAGATACTATTGCATCGATCTAGTTGTTACTGCTGAAGTATACATGTGTCTTTATTGATTCTCGTTGACTTGTGTCTATTTAAACATTCCATTTCGTCTGCACGTGATTGCGCTCGTCTCCATAATTTTGCTTCATCACAAGAACTCAAGAAATTGACTTGTCCAATCAAGAGCTTGAGCGTTCAGATTAACTGTACGGGACACTGTAAAAACTGTAAGAGTTAAACTGACGACGTAAAGTAAAGTATAAAAACTCGTAATCGTATTACCTTAATTAAATTCGTTAGCATTGATATCAGATAATCTGTTTCCAGACATTAGATGTATTAATACCCTGCACGTTATCTAACTATCTATTTGTTCAAGAACCGTGGTACAGTGAGATCGTTAAAAAAGTAACTTTGTACTAATGAAGTAGACACGCAATCGTGTCAAGACTCACGCCCTAATTTATTTGGAAAGTCTCGCGAATTTGGATGGTAAACGATCTCACAGTACCGCGGTTGTTGAATAAATAGATAGTTAGATAACGTGCAGGGTATTATTACATCTAATGTCTGAAAACAGATTATCTGATATCAATGCTAAAAATTTAATTAAGTTAATACGATAACGAGTTTTTATACTTTGCTTTACGTCGTTAGTTTAACTCATAGAGTTTTCACAGTGTCGCGTACAGTTAATCTGAACGCTCAAGCTCTTGATTGGACAAGTCAATTTCGTGATCTCTTGTGCTGAAGCAAAATTATGGAGACGAACTCAATCACGTGCAGACGAAATAAAGTGTATAAATAGACACAGATCAACGACAATCAATAAAGACACACGTATACTCCAACAGTAACAACTAGATCGATGCAGTAGTATATAGTAATTTACTAAATTAGAGTTCGTGCACACAATAGCAAGTCTACTTGTCCATAAACAGCTATACCAAGCTGAGAAAATGCAATACTACTAATAAAGAGAAACAAATTTGCAGCTAACTTAAGCAAAGCAAACGTAAAAATTAACTTTTGCCAGTCGTCCATTATTTGGTAGCCCCCATCTCACAATCTCACTGTAGGGTGGGCCCACGTGTTACTCTAGAGACAAAATCTACACACGCACGCACATACACACACACACACACACACACACGCACGCGTACGCGCACACGCACGCACACGCACACGCACACGCAAGTACACACACACTCACACACACTCACACACACACACACACACACACACACACACACACACACACACGTAATTGACAAGTTTTCAGTCTACTCAGCTGCAGCGCGTGTTACATTAGCTAGAACGTACAATACACATTGCTCTAGTTAGACTCTAACTGCAGCGGGCGCATTTTGCACTCGCTAGAGAATGATGTGACTGACGAGCTCACGTCACATCGCCCCCCTCTATATCTACGCGCACACAATACACGCGTCCTATTACTATATAGCCTCGCCCCAGACGCAGTGTAGATTGCAGCCCGGATGCGCTTCCGTCGTGGTGATGGAAACGCATCCGGGGCTGCAATCCACACTATGGCACGCCGATTGTTGCAAAATTCACGCTCAATATAGATGAGAAAGAACAATCTTAGGTGTGGTTGAAGCGCATATAGATTCACAACATGACTGCATATATCAAAAACAGAATCGCATAGATTCACAACAGAGACGCAACAGAATCGCTTAGATTCACAACAAAATCGTATGTATTCACACTACAGTCGCAACAGAATCGCATAGATTTACAACAGAATGGCAACAGAATCACATACATTCACAACCAAATCACATACTTTCACAAAAGAATCGCATATATTCACAACAAAATCGCATATATCACAACAGAATGGCATCGCGATCCGATCGGGATAGATAGCGAGCGTCCACACTGCACTTTGAAAACGATACCTCTGCCTCATTTCGATATCATGTGACTGATGACCGATGTGTACGTGTGGCTTCTTTGCTTGTGAAAAGCGTTGATACAGCGACGTAAGGTGAGCGAGAACAAAGACGAGTGAGGAGTGCTTTTAGATGTTCCGACTACACGCGTGCCGTAAGAGAAGGTAACGCCCACTATTTCTAATTGGATTCAACCGATTGCGATTGGATCGCGATCGAAACCACCTGGAGATGTGGATCGGATGGACAGCGTTGCGGTTGGATCGCGATCGGATCGCGATCCACTTGCCAGTGTGGACAGGCCTTTACACACTCCAGACAGCGCAGTTTGGACTCTACCAGACTCTTCCCACATAAAACGTCATAATCTATTCGTGGAGAATGACGCCACTTCCGCAATGAAGACGCAACTTCCGTGACATACGGACGCACGAACACGCAGCCCGGTGAGCCGGCCTAAAACCTCTGACTGCAGCGGGCGGTTCCTGCACTCTGCTCTAGACCAGAGAATGGCATACAGTGGCTGGCGAGCCACGTCAATTGGTTAATTAATTAAACAAACAATCTTCGGTGCATCCTATTTCAGACCGCCAAAGTCTCGTTTCTGGCAGTCCAGGCGAAATCAGACTCGACCTGGACGCGGCGTTTCGCGACAATCGGAGACCGGCGTCGTGTCGATCGACACGTTACAGATCTAGACATCCATCCATCCATCCAGACAGACGGAAGCGTGGGTTGTCGTATTATAGTAGAGGATTAGAATACACAAAAGCCACGCCTCTTAAATTCGCGTGAGTTAGACCGGAGCTATGAAGACAGAGGATCGCTTGTTTGAAGTAGTCGCCAGCTTTCTTCATCTTTGTTTACACGGTAAGAAGACCCTAGTACAAAACCACTGTAGAAAGCGTGCACTAGACAGCTAGTTAGTTATGCTATCTACTAGAAAAGCGTATCTTTATGGTTTCGAGTGCGCGGTACTCCTTTTTTGGCTGCATGTTACCTGAGGGTCAGACACGTTCGTACATGTTCTTGCTACGTGTTTGACTGCATGGTTTCTCGAGCGAGTGTGAGCGCTAAGCCGTTTCGAGACTGAAATCACAAGTACCGCGTACATTGGACTGGGCGGTGTCAGTTGTTACTTATAGATGCATGTTAACTTAATTAATTAGTCTATTGCGTCCACCTGCAGTTCCTACAAGGAATTTCCCAAAAATTGTTTTGTTAAATCTTGAATTAAACCGATTCTAATTAATAAGCAAGCTCAATATTTTGAACAATTTAATTAATCTACAAACTGTAATTGTCTTTGTTATTGATTGATTGAATTATACAAAAATGTGTAACAATTTGATGCAAATAATTTATTAACTTAACTAACCTGTTGCTGACACTATCGTTTCACTCGAAACGCCTTTCAATCTGTTGTACAATCTTGTATTGCAAATACTACGTAATTAATTAGCTCAGTAGTAAAAAAAACTCTAAAAATTAAAATTTAATTAATTATATTTGATTTTATAGTGTTTGCAGTTAGTGGTATTGTAATCAGAGAAGAACCAGCAGATACAGTCACCACACAAGTTGGTTCCAATCAGTTACGTACTGCTACTCTCTACTGCAGGACAAACTCTCAAGATGATTCGACAATCACTACTTGGTACAAAGATGACGTCAACGTAGAAGACGGAAGTTTTCTTTTCTATAACATAACAAAAGAAAGTCTTGTGGTTGAAACTACAGATCCCCATGATACCGGAGAATCACTAGAAGGATTGTATTATTGTGTGATCAACAACGGGACGGTAGCTGTCAGAAGCAAGAGCGCGTATATTAGAGGTACATTATACGTTTGTCAATTATTTAATAAAGTAACTACGTCATTCCTAAATGTATGAATATGATTCTAATTTTACAAACTAGGAGATCGTTCCATTTTCTTTGTTCCTCCATTGGCTGGAGCTTTTTCCACGCAAGCAACAGTTGTAGTAGCTCAAACTGGTTACCTCCAACTACCAGTATCGGACGACAGACTTTTCTGGTTAGTTATATGTGAAAGTGTCACTATCAGTTGTACATCTACAAGCTGTCCGTTTTGGCATGACGTATCTGTGACTGGTCGACTCGTCGTTTTCTCCGTCCTTCGCATTAGATACAGTGAAATCAGAAACAACATTGACAAATGTAGAAATGAAAGCACAATACGTGTCATCGGTACAATTGGAACACCTCGAATGGAAGGAACGTTTACCTTTAAAGGTCAGGTTTCAGTTGAATAATTAGATAACAAATAAAGGGTTTACGTTTGTGTGTTGTAATGGATGATTGTCGTTCTAGATACTGTACCATTCCTTCCAAGGGCTTATATTCAAAATCAAAATATTTCTGTTAAAGTTGGCAGCAATGCAACCCTTTACTGCATATACAGTCATATTAGCGGTTCGTACACGTGGAAAAAAGATGGTACTGTGATTGTTGTTGGTATGAGATTTTCATTGCTCACTGACGGTGTGCTGCACATACAAAACGTGTCTGAACAAGACAGCGGACAATATGAATGCACTGCTACCGCAACATTTTCATCAATTGGCGTTGAAACCAGAAAGTTGTCATTGAGTGTTCCTGTATACGGTAAGTCAATTTCCACAATTTTTAAATTTGTTGTGCACAGTGACAATATTGTGTGCTATACATTGTTAATTAGTTGTTGTAAAGGTACACTGCGTGTTACTCTATCTCTATCTCAACTAAACGACACACGCACTGAACAATTCTGCAACACAACCAACCTTGTTGTTCCCTGCATCCCAAATCATCTCCCAACTACAGTAAAGTGTCAAGCAAAAGGATCTTTTCCGATGTTGATTCAACTATTTTACAACGCCCAGTTGCTGTTAACGCAAAATGTGACGAATGCCAATCATGCTGTGCAGCACACAATTTCATCTCCTCGTTCAGGAATCTATCAATGTATCGCTAGAAATGAGTATGGCAGCAAACAATCATCACTCTACGCAACAGTATCAGGTAAACGGTACCATGTTGCTGTACACTGTAGAGTCTGTGTTGCTATTGTCAGTATTGCGTATACTGTAGGTATCGTTGCAACTGTTTCTGCTACAAGTCGCTCATCAACAACGGCAGATAAATCTCCATCGATGCCACAGTCTACTGAGTACTTGATTACGTCACAGTCAACTCCTCGAGCGTCAAGTATGTCAACTAGTTTCTCATATTCGTCTCAACCTACGAATGCAAGTTAGTAAACAATGCACTACGCATTGACGTTACATTACTAGAAATTCTTGTTTTGACTTTAGCATCTCATAATGTGCAATCTACTTCTGGAACGAAGTCTTCTAGAGTTACTAGTGCTCCAGTTACCGTCACACAAGCTAATGCGTCATCCGTGTCTCTATCCAGTAGTTCTCCAACTCTCAACCTTCCTACCACTTCGACACCACGCACCAGCTCGTCTTCTCAACGATCAGATCTTATACCAACGACATCAACCGTTTTGCCAACGTCTCAAACCGCATCACCTCCATTCCATCATGCAAACACTCTTTCCTCATCAGGTATGCCATTGCTGGTTAGGTTCTAGTCTTTATAAGTTTAGTTAACCAATTAACTGTAAAGGTGCAGCCAAGCCCCCTATTGGAAAAGTGACGAGTGCAGCGACTAGTGGAGACGCAAGTAAAAGTACAACTAGGCAAGCAACAAAACCAACAACACAAACGCGTAAGTATAGTAATTTATAAATTTATCTAGTACCTAACGTGAGTATCTACTAGCTGCAAAAGAGTCTGACGGTCTACCAATTGCAGTAGTTGCCGGTGGAGCTGCAGGTGGAGTCGTCGTCCTGCTTGTCATTCTAATCATTGCCATCATCACTTGCTATCGACGTAAACAAAGTCAACCAAAATTTTAACGTCTTCCTATGCCAGTGATTTTAGTATGTAGATAATTATGCTTAGGTTTTGCACTCGATGAAGATAAGCAACGGTCTCCAGTAGCAAGTGCTACCACAATCGACAATCCCACATATTGGACAGCAACAACAAATAGAGAAAGACTGAAACATAGTCATGTTGACAACAGTGGACAAACAGCTGCATCCTCGTCATACAAAAATGCTAACAAACCGACGGCTATTGTTTCACCCGTGCAATGCCCCACTGCGACCGGAGACGACTGTATAAGAAAAGAAGATCAGTATGATGTGTTGGACCGAAAAATGGATGATGAAGTGATTGTTACAAAACATGACAGTCTAGACGAACGTTATTCAACGCTAGAAAACAGTAAATACAGTGTGTGTGACCGAAAGACGGATGAAATTCCTGTTACAACAGGAGACGTTCCATTAGACGGTTACTCTGTAGTTAAACAGATGTCGGACAAGAGGCAGAAGAATGCTGATAGCAGTCGTTCAGATGGTCGATATAAGGAAGCAGTGATAAGTGGTTAGTATATTATTATGCATACACACACTCGTGATAAAAACTAAAAAAATAATATGTTCTATTTTAGGAGCTTACGAACGCGTTGGCAGTCTAAGCTATCCTTCATCAAACGTTCAGACACAAAGCGATCTCCAAGAAGATACCCCGTATGCGGTACCGGACAAACCGAAACAAGCAGCAAGTGCGCGTTTGTCTGCGTCTTCTACGGATGGTAGGCACTCTAAAGTTGGAACAAAAGAAAAACAACTACCAATGTTTACACCAGTTGACGCCAAAAAGCCAAAACAGCTCACACAACGTTTGTCTACAGCATCTGCAAGTGAATCATATGAAGAAGTCGTGCAATCAGATAGCAACACAGAAGAAAGTTCTTACTCTTTACCGGGTGAGCACAAACCTAAGGCTCGTAAGAATATCGTGTCACCTAAAACTGAGTATTCCTACGCCAAGCCTGATTCCAAACGAGCAACGACGGTCGAGAGTGACCGCTTAGTGATAGGAGAAGTCACGACAACAAAACAAGACGATGAAGAAATGCCACAAGGAAATAGTGAAAATTCCTACGCTGCACCAGATGAAGTAAAGCCCAAGAACGCCAGCAGCGTTACAGTCCCCAGTGAGTACTCTTATGCGAGGCCCAACGTCAAGAGAGAAATGGAGATATCAGGTGACCGTTTGGTGACCGGAGCAGCAGCAATGACGGCGGCACAACAAGACGACACAAGCAGCAAACCAAATGACGAAAACGATGAGAATCCATATGCTCTACCAGATGAGAACAAAACGAGGACGACTCACAATTCTTCTCCATCACTACCTCCACCAAATGCACAAGATTCTCGCACCCAACCAGAACAATACGATCAGTCCAACGCAGACAGATCTGCTGGTAAAAGTGATTCATCTATCTCTCCCAGCCATTTCGCTGCAGTAAAAGACACATACGCAGTTGCCAATAAACGATCTAAGAAGAAACAGTTGATCTTGTCGCACATGTCAGTTGGTGACAGTGAATACGCTGTTGCCAACATACAAGCAAAAAAGAAACAGTCAACAGTCTCACATATGTCAGTTGGTGACAGTGAATATGCTGTATCGAGCAAGCTACCATCGGTAAGTCCAAAATCAAACCGAAAACCTGCAGTCGCATCCAAACCAAAGCATTACCAGACCGAAGTGACCGAATATGCTGTATCCGCAAAGTCTCGATCTTTGCCTCGCAATGCAATGAATGCAGCTGCTTCATCTTCATTGGTTCAAAAGAAAGGAGTAAGAGAAAACTAAAATTGCATGTTATTTTGAGCAGGATCCAGAGTTTATTTACTGTACTTTGCTTTGGCTAGAAGGCTGACGTGAAGTATACAGACGTGGAGACTAAACCATCGGAAACGAAGCGACACGTGACGTCTGAAGGAAACGTGGAGTACGCCACAATTGACCATACTAAGCATTGAAACATTTATAGTTAATACATTGACATAAATGCAGCTCTACTTGCAGTCTAGTGCAATAACTTCTCTAAATTTTCGCTTTTTGTATCGTATATATTTCTCTGTTTGTCGTATATATGTTGCTGTTGTCTGTTTATATACAATCGTTACTAATCGTTGTATTGCAATCATTTAATAAATTCATATTGTAGCTGTTGTATTCACTAGTTCGAATGACAACTAAGCAACTAGCAGAAAGTAACGCATACTCAGAAAAGTCACACACACACACACACACACACACACACACACACACACGCACGCACGCACGCACGCACGCACACATACACACACACACACACACACACACACACACACACACACACACACACACACACACACTCGAGTAGTATCGTGACTACGTACATTGTAGTGTCAAAATGCTACAGAAACTTTTGTGACAACGGTACATTTGATTCATCCTGGTTCAACTGCAGATAAGACAACATGCTCCTCTACCTAGACTCTACTAACAGCAAACTGAAAATATCTCACAGTTTACCAGATTAATGATGCTTATCTAGAAATTAAATTTTTACAATATTGATTTTATAGCTTTGTAATGTAAATCAATGAATGTTTTAATTCCATTGCACCTAGATAGGTTTCCACAGTCAATCTCTCTTGGATATATACATACACAAAACACTAATTGAAAGACAACACAAGACTAAAATAGATTTGTCCATACAGACACACCCTACAACATTCATTTGTTGGACAATTTCAATTTCAGGCCAGAAATGACAACATGCGTGCACGCTTCCGTACGCCGTAGCTACACCTATTCCCGCAATTTGTAACATCCGGGCGAATTCACATCCACCATTGCGTAACTGACTGACAGTCGTGTCCTTCTACCTTCCAACCAGAAGAAATGCTTAGAATGGATGTACACTTTATCTTACTGCCAATGGTCTTCTCAGTATCTACACACAAGTGGAACAGTGAGTTCAAGACGTCTCGATCTGCTCTCTTACCAGATAAATCTAGTCTACAGTCTGTGCACGTATATCTAGTCATTCGGATATCGACGATTAATTATTAATGTAGCCTAGATTGTGATTTGCAGCCACTCAACGGTCACAGCCTTTTCCATTATGTCAGGCTTCTGTACTACCGTATAGTCTTTGGCTTGATCTGATTGTTTACTTTAGCTGGGCGTCGTCAGTTAAACGAGATTCGATTACAACGTACTTCCAGTGGACTACTAATACACACCAGCGATTCCTTAATTAATTAATTAATATCAATAGAGATTTAATTTTAGAAACAATTAATTAACACGATTGTCTTTGTTTAAAATTGTTTGATGCATCTTGTCTTATATACGTGTAACCTGTTACTACCTGAGGCGCTATACGCTAGCGTACAGTACACTATGCAGGCTGGTCACATGACGTACGACCGACTGACTCGACGACTCGCTTCGCCTCCCGCATAACACGTGACCAAACAAATAATTAAAATTATTTATTAAATTTAAGCTTTACCGGTCTGTCACTTAAAATCACAAAATTATAAAGAAGTTAATCATCTGTATAATTAATTAATTAATTGCGTGTCGAGTAGTATTTATTGTATTTATAGATCTGACTACCGCGTCACCCACCACGACGTCGTCGGTGTCGTCCACTTCTACTGCAACTGTTTCTCGTAATGGTGATGGGATGTCGAGTGGGATGCTCTACGTTTCGACCGAATCTGTGCCTTCACGTTTGGCTACTTCAAGATCATTCACAAGACCGTCGGGTGCATTCACAAATGAAATAAATACTTCAGTTCTACGTGTCAACACAACAGACAGAAACGTATCGTTGGTATTGCCTTCATTGCTGCAGAACGAATTGATGACAAATGTACTGACATCGAGTGCCACCTCCGATGTGACTGATCAAGGTCGAGGTGTGTTTTAAGTTTTGGTGGTTGGTTGTTATACACGTGGTAATATTTCTGTTGTAGTTATGAGTGACGGTCTAGCTGTAGAAAGTGTCGTTGGTTTGTCTGTGGGAGGAGGCATTGTTGTCTTACTGTTGGCGATCTTGGTTGTTGTGTTATGTAACAAACAAAGACGTTTATCCAGTAAGAGCAATTCATGTATTTGTTATAATATTATTGGTCGTGATTGAGTGATGATGTAGAATGTGAGGCAAGCAATGTATCAGTGGAAAGTAATATGACTGTGTATAGCAGTACAACTGGCAATGAACCTGGTATCGTGAATAGTCGTTTGCTAGTTGAAGAACGACGAGAAAGCAATTTGTATGAAACCGTCGACAAGCCGGCTCTTCTGGTTTGCTCTGCAAATTGGGATTCATCGACTAGACGAGACGACAGTGCAAGAGGTGAGACAGACGACGTGCAAAACGATATGAGGGAAGAAATGCTAGCAAGTTATGAGTCTGAGACAAATCAATATGACGTGATACATCGGGAAACGGGCGAGTTACCTATCTATGACCGTTGTGATCCACACGATCAGTACGACGTTCTTCAACGAGACATCGATGGAGTGTATTTAGAAAGCGGGATGAAGACGGACGATCAGTACGACGTGCTCAACAGGCAGACAGATGAGTTACCGATCACGACGAGTAGAAAGGGATTCGAAAATTATGACACGTTGAACGACACCCATTGCCGATCGAGCAGTGAAGATGTAGGATATTATGAAGTTGAAAGACAAAGAGAAGGATCGGGTTCGTTACTTTCTGATAGTAAAGATGAAAACCCGTATGAGGTACCGTTCGAATTGAAAGAGAGAAGTTTGGCTAGTGGGCGCCATTTTCTAACTTTTGAGTCGGAGGGTAAGCCTTAATATTGTTACACCGTACAAGTTAATGAGCGTCACATATTTACTTTGCTAAATTCTTTCATCTACAGGAAGAGATAAAGACACTCTGTTTGCAAAGCATCTTGCGCATTGTCCTGAAAACGCTGACAATCCTCGAGAAAGTTTGTATGCGACGGCAGAAAGTGGAGAACATGCTGGAGTCTCTTTCCAAATGTCGGAAGAATACTCATATGTTATACCAGACGTCAAACGATCTTTACTCATTTCGCATGACGTGATGGTAGTAGGAAAGACGGTCACATCAAAGCCAGAACGTAACAATATGTCGTGTAAAACAACCAATTATAAGGAGAAAGACTCGCAATGCCTACCAAATGGTATCAGTACGTCTACAATATCAGACGAACAACCACCAGCTCTACCTCCTTTGAACGACGAATATTGTTGTATTCCTGTTAGCATCATGAAGCCAAGACCTACTTTTGCAAACAAACCAACAAAGCCAGACAACGATCCTTCGCTTTACACTAAACAACAGACACACGATGAGAGAGTCACAGCAGACAAACGTACTGCAGTACAACTTGGTTTTGCTTCATCAGGACGTCAGCAAGCCAAAGAAGACGACTATGAAATTCCTACCAAACTACCAGTAGTAGATCTAGAGCCTGTTTTACAAGACAAGGCAAAGTCGGACGTTCTGTTATTTTCTACAATACCACAGAGTGTGACAGTCGTTGACAGCGAGCACGCTTTGTCACAAGAGAGAAAACGAGATGAGTATGCTAACGTGCAACAACCACAGGGTAGTCAGACGCAAGAGGATGACTACGAGGTGCCAGTCATAGCTCAGAATCGCTTACAGAATTTCGAAAAAAATTACGACAATATAACGCAAGATGCAGTTGATTGTGTAGAAACGAGCACAACGGAATAACGTTAGTCGAGTGTAGTTAAAATGTTATTATGATTCTAATAAGGGATCTTGCTTTAGAGATTTGACTTCCGCGCTATAGAGTAAAGAAAGATATACGACATGAAGCTCAGAAGAGTTTTACCTAGAGGGGTTAGTTTAACCCTTAGACATCACATTACCGTGTAATATTCTTAATGACAAGTAAAGCGTGTTTTAATTAACACACAAACGTAATTTGTAGTCATTCTACTTACCATTTTATCCAAAAGGAAACATTCTATTGATATCTTAGTTTAGCAGTACACTGCTGGACGACTACAGATGTTTGATGCTAGTCAACTTTTTAAAAATAAAACAATCAACAACTCTAAATTCCTTGCTGGTTACTGATTTTTGTGGTACCGTTATCTGCACTGACAGCGGTACACGCACCCTCTGTGTCTATACATGTATATCTAGACGGCTCTGGTGCGGTACCGTTCCTCGGGTTCACCGACCACATGTGCGAGAACAACAACCGGTGTGAACCGTCTGATGTAGAACATCGGCATTACAAGGAAAACCAAGGGAAAATGGGTTTCAATTGTTTATTCCTCGTACTCGATCTATTGGATAATAGAACGTGACGTGCCGATGAGAACGTCACAGCTAATAATATTATCAACTAGACAACTTCCCGGTGAGAGCGTGGTACACGGCACAAGCAAGTTTCACTCTGTACTTTAATAATTCTGTGGCAATCTGTTTGTTGATGAGACGTTGCCATGTTCCAACGACTCTGTGACCCGGCCATCTTTTTCTAGATCTCTCCTCTTTCTTCGGCTCGATCTCTCACGCTACAGTAATTGGTAGGTCATCAAAGCTTCGTCATTTGCCGTCGAACAGAGTTACCTTCTAGTGTAAATATACAGAGAACGGCGTTGCTCCATCGCTTGTTGTTGAGCCGGTTGACACAGTCGCTTATTGCAACCATTCGGATGGGTTAGTTTCAGCAACTCTTGGTTGCCAGGCGCTTCCACAAAACGCGAACGTCAGCTGGTATAAGGACGATCGGCCGATACAGAGTGGAATGGCAGGAATTCCTAGAGTGATTTTATTGGTGGATGGCTCACGGTCAGCAACAACAAGTCGTTTACTGATGAAGTACTCATCGAGGGTTTCTACTACTGTGAAGCTTCGACTGATGTTGGAACAGTCAGGAGTAAAACAGCACTAATCAGAGGTAGTTGATAGCAATCAATTATTGTATACAACATATAACCAGAAATTTAGCTGTTTGATAATTTTGTTGAAATTAATGATGAAATTGAATTTGCAATTGCTGTTTGGTATTTGTATTTGCCTATTTTTTATCTGTACATGGCATTTGTTTACAGATCAATATATGCCACTTAAATGTTTGCGTTTGTATAACGTTTTCTATTAATTAATTAGTTAATTTTAATGTATCTCTGTAAATAGACAGCCAGAGCACATTTATGTTGAAAAGGGTGGCAATGCAACTCTTTATGGCATTAGTGGTCATGCTAACAGCATACACACGTGGATACGAAACAAAACAGAGCTTGAAGTGAACAACAACAACAAACTGTCAATCATTTCACCTGGAGTACTGCAGATATATGATGTTGCAGAGAGTGATAGTGGCCACTATGATTGCAGGATACGTTTGCCTAGGACAATCAGTTTGTCAACGTTTTTGCAAGTTTATGGTATGCCATGTACACAATGCAACTGCATAGGGTTTGATACGTTTTGTGTATGTCTGCTTTTAGCTATTCCTACTGTTGTATTGATGATGATCGAGATTAGCAGTAAAGCAGAGACAACGATATGCAGGACTGTCGGATCTTCGACAACTAAGTGCACTCTCCCACACTCTAACTCGGCTGTTTCTCTAATATTGCTGTGTACTACAACTGGACTGCCTCATTCTGTAATACAGTTGGTCCAAGATTTCGAGTTGATTTATCGGGATAATTCAACATACTCACTGCTTCGTGTAGTCAAGAATCCTCTCTTGGGTATATATCAATGCATAGCAACTAACGACTTTGGGAGTCGGCAAGCCTCATTATATCTTGAATTGAAAGGTCTATCGTATGATTTAATGCTAACTGTTTATTTGTCTGATAAAATATAACTAACTAGCAGTCTACAAACAGTTCTGTTGGCACGTGATGTAATATATTATATAATGTATTATATAAATTATTATATATTATTATAAAAATAGTATTATATATTATGTAAATGTTATGTATTAGTTATTTGAGGGAAATTGTATGGTTTAGTTTGATGCTCGGCTCATTGCATGTATGCATGTAGTTTACATTAGATCAAGCATTCAGCACGTACAGTATTTGTATTGCTTTGATTTATAGAAACCTCAATCACTGAAAAGCCCACACTCATGACATCATTACTACCTACTACTGTTATGACTGCACCCATGTGAGCATCACTGCCAATGGCTAGTGACTGAATCTATAGCAAGAATATACTGTTTTGTGTAGTTCGTCAGATATTAGCTCATCTTCTCTCATTCCTACAAAAAGTGAAAGCATTGTACAGACAGGTAATGTATTTATGTATGGTTACAGTAATACTGTTGACACAGCTATAGTAAACTTGTTAGACTTGTTGAACTTGCAGCGCGCACACACACACACACACACACACACACACACACACACACACACACACACACACACACACACACACACACACACAAAACTACCACTAACAAACAGAGAGAGAGAGAGAGAGAGAGAGAGAGAGAGAGGGAGAGGGAGAGGAGAGGGAGAGGGAGAGGGAGAGGGAGAGGGAGAGAGAGAGGGAGGGAGGGAGGGAGGGAGGGAGTGAGAGAGGGAGCTGATTTAACTTGCTTGTTGTATATGTAGTTTCTGTATTTACTTGAGCTAATTTAACATTCTTTGTTACAGAATTGTCCGATACAATCAGATTCAAGGTTGCAACTGCAGTAGTATCAGCAGTGGTCTTTATATTGTTCCTCGTCATAGTAGCTTTGCTCATATATATTCAGAGAAAGCATCAAAGTAAGTTCAGAACTTCTGTTCACTTCATGCATCTTTAGTAAGTCAAAATAGTATAATAGATTTGTTAATTAAGAGATACAGTATGTGTATAGACAGGATGGGCGCTGGTAGCAAGTAGTTGGAGATGGACAGCCATTCACCTGCTTTATAACAATTTATATTAATTTTTCTAAATTCTACAAAAATAATATATCTAAAAGTCTCACATATCATATCTGTTTCATAGTGTGAACATTAATTTTCATGTAGAAATTTTTGGTTACTAAAGCTCAACCGCTTAGCGCTCATATTGGATATTGGCCGGTTTATCATATTATATACAATTGTATGTTTAGTATCTATTTGTCTCTTGCAACTTTTCCACTGCATGGTGGTAAGTGTTCATATTCAGTGACTGTAAAAAGACATTGATATAATATTTGGAATTTTGTGCTGCAAACTGGTGTTTGGAGCTGTCCAGTTTCTAATTTTTGCAAAGAAGTAAAACAAATATCTAAGATAGTCTATAGTAGAAGAGATGGGTTCTAAGATCAAGGCAAGATTGGACGCTCAGCCCAGTCCCAACATCTGACGGTATGTATATTCGTGCTTGCATGACGGTTGCGGTACCAGTGACCTATAGCTGTGGTAGACTCCAGTTCCTGATGACGACGACAGTATAACAATACAACAGCACGAAAGTAAATATGGCTTTCTAAGGAGACCAGCCCACCATCCCCCGTTCTCCTCACACACACACACACACACACACACACACACACACACACACACACACACACACACACACACACACACACACGCACGCACGCACGCACGCACACGCGCGCGCGCACACACACACACACACACTCACACACACACACACACACACACACACACACACACACGCGCGCGCGCGCGCACAAGTAGAGTCGTGACTATGGTGCAATGTACATTGTAGTGTCAAAATGCTACAGAAACGTTTGTAAGAACGGTGAATTTGATTTGTCTTGGTTCAACTGCAGATAAGACAACATGCTCCTCGACCTAGACTCTACTAACAACAACCCAAAAAATATATCTCACAGTTTACCAGATTAATGATGCTTATCCAGAAATTAAATTTTTACAATATTGATTTTATAGTTTTGTAATGTAAATCAATGAATGTTTTAATTCTATTGCAACTAGATAGGTTTCCACAGTCAATCTCTCTTGGATATATACATACACAAAACACTAATTAAAATACAACACAAGACTGAAATAGATATGTCCATACAAACACACCCTACAACATTCATTTGTTGGACAATTTCAATTTCAGTCCAGAAATGACAACATGTGTGCACGCTTCCGTACGCCGTAGCTACAGCTACTCCCGCAATTTGTAACATCCGGGCGAATTGACATCCACCCTTGCGTAACCGACTGACAGTCGTGTCCTTTTACATTCCAACCATCAGAAATGCTTAGAATGGATGTACACTTTATCTTACTGCCAATGGTCTTCTCAGTATCTAGACACAAGGGGAACAGTGAGTTCAAGACGTCTCGATCTGCTCTCTCACCAGATAAATCTAGTCTACAGTCTGTGCTCGTATATCTAGTCATTTGGATATCGACGATTAATTAATATTGTAGCCTAAATTGTGATTTGTAGCCACTCAACGGTCACAGCCTTTTCCATAATGTCAGGCTTCTGTACTACCTATTTTCTTTGGCTTGATCTGATTGTTTACTTTAGCTGGGCGTCATCAGTTAGACGAGATTCGATTACAACGTACTTCCAGCGAATGCTTAATTAATTAATTAATATCAATAGAGATCTAATTTTAGAAACAATTAATTAACACGATTGACTTTGTTTAAAATTGTTTGATGCATCTTGTCTTATATACGTGTAACCTGTTACTACCTGTAGCGCTATACGCTAGCGTACAGTACACTATGCAGGCTGGTCACATGACGTACGACCGACTGACTCGACGACTCGCTTCGCCTCCCGCATAACACGTGACCAAACAAATAATTAAAATTATTTATTAAATTCAAGCTTTACCGGTCTGTCACTTAAAATCACAAAATTATACAGAAGTTAATTATTTGTATAGTTAATTAATTAATTGCGTGTCGAGTAGTATTTATTGTATTTATAGATCTGACTACCGCGTCACCCACCACGACGTCGTCGGTGTCATCCACTTCTACTGCAACTGTTTCTCGTAATGGTGATGGGATGTCGAGTGGGATGCTCTACGTTTCGACCGAATCTGTGCCTTCACGTTTAGCTACTTCAAGATCATCTGGCAGTAATACTACACCGTCGGGTGAATTAACAAATGACATAAATAATTCAGATCTACGTGTCAACAACACAACAGAGAGAAACGTATCGTCGGTATTGCCTTCATTGCTGCAGACCGAATTGATGACAAACGTATTGACATCGAGTGCCACCTCCAATGTGACTGATCAAGGTCGAGGTGTGTTGTAAGTTTTGGAGGTTGGTTGTTATACACGTGGTAATATTTCTGTTGTAGTTATGAGTGACGGTCTAGCTGTAGAAAGTGTCGTTGGTTTGTCTGTGGGAGGAGGCATTGTTGTCTTACTGTTGGCGATCTTGGTTGTTGTGTTATGTCACAAACAAAAACGTTCATCCAGTAAGAGCAATTCATGTATTTGTTATAATATTATTGGTCGTAATTGAGTGGTGATGTAGAATGTGAGGCAAGCAATGTATCAGTGGAAAGTAATATGACGGTATATGGCAATGAACCTGGTATCGTGAATAGTCGTCTGCCAGTTGAAGAACAACGAGAAAGCAATTTGTATGAAACCGTCGATAAGCCGGCTCTTCTGGTTTGCTCTGCTAATTGGGATTCATCGACTAGACGAGACGACAGTGCAAGAGGTGAGACCGACGACGTGCAGGACGATATGAGGGAAGAAATGCTAGCAAGTTATGAGTCTGAGACAAATCAATATGACGTGATACATCGGGAAACGGGCGAGTTACCTATCTATGACCGTTGTGATCCACACGATCAATACGACGTTCTTCAACGAGACATCGATGGAGTGTATTTAGAAAGCGGGATAAAGACGGACGATGAGTACGACGTGCTCAACAGGCAGACAGATGAATTACCGATCACGACGAGCAGAAAGGGATTCGAAAATTATGCCACGTTGAACGACACCCGTTGCCGATCGAGCAGTGAAAATGTTGGGTATTATGAAGTTGAAAGACAAAGAGAAGGATCGGGTTCGTTACTTTCTGATAGTAAAGATGAAAACCCGTACGAGGTACCGTTCGAATTGAAAGAGAGAAGTTTGGCTAGTGGGCGCCATTTTCTAACTTTTGAGTCGGAGGGTAAGTCTTAATATTGTTACACCGTACAAGTTAATGAGCGACACATATTTACTTTTGCTAAATTTTTTATCTACAGGAAGAGATAAAGACACTCTGTTTGCAAAGCATCTTGCGCATTGTCCTGACAACGCTGACAATCCTCGAGAAAGTTTGTATGCGACGGCAGAAAGTGGAGAACATGCTGGAGTCTCTTTCCAAATGTCAGAAGAATACTCATATGTTATACCAGACGTCAAACGATCTTTACTCATTTCGCATGACGTGATGGTAGTAGGAAAGACGGTCACATCAAAGCCAGAACGTAACAATATGTCGTGTAAAACAACCAATTATAAGGAGAAAGACTCGCAATGCCTACCAAATGGTATCAGCACGTCTACAATATCAGACGAACAACCACCAGCTCTACCTCCTTTGAACGACGAATATTGTTGTATTCCTGTTAGCATAATGAAGCCAAGACCTACTTTTGCAAACAAACCAACAAAGCTAGACAACGATCCTTCGCTTTACACTAAACGACAGACACACGATGAGAGAGTCACAGCAGACAAACGTACTGCAGTACAACTTGGTTTTGCTTCATCAGGATGTCAGCAAGCCACAGAAGACGACTATGAAATTCCTACCAAACTACCAGTAGTAGATCTAGAACCTGTTTTACAAGACAAGGCAAAGTCGAACGTTCTGCTAATTTCTACAATACCACAGAGTGTGACAGTCGTTGACAGCGAGCACGCTTTGTCACAAGAGAGAAAACGAGATGAGTATGCTAACGTGCAACAACCACAGGGTAGTCAGACGCAAGAGGATGACTACGAGGTGCCCGTCATAGCTCAGAATCGCTTACAGAATTTCGAAAAAAATTACGACAATATAACGCAAGATGCAGTTGATTGTGTAGAAACGAGCACAACGGAATAACGTTAGTCGAGTGTAGTTAAATTGTTAGTATGATTCTAATAACGGATCTTGCTTTAGAGATTTGACTTCCGCGCTATAGAGTAAAGAAAGATATACGACATGAAGCTCAGAAGAGTTTTACCTAGAGGGGTTAGTTTAACCCTTAGACATCACATTACTGTGTCTTTGTTCGTGTGTGTGTGTGTGTGTGTGTGTGTGTGTGTGTGTGTGTGTGTGTGTGTTTGTGTGTGTGTGTGTGTGTGTGTGTGTGTGTGTGTGTGTGTGTGTGTGTGCATGTATGACGTCTGTAGCTCAACATTTAATATCAACAATGCATCATTGCTGCTTTAATATTCTTAATGACAAGTAAAGCGTGTTTCACTTAACACACAGACGTAATTTGTAGTCGTTCTACTTACCTTTTCATCCAGAAAGGAAACATTCAATTGATCTCTTAGTTTAGCAGTACTGTTTGATGTTAGTCAACATTAAAAATAAAACAATTAATAACACTAAATTCATTACTGGTTACTAATTTTTTGTGGTACGTTATCTGCACTGACAGTGGTACACGCATCCTCTGTGTCTCTCTGGAGCGGTACAGAGCTCTGTTGCGGTACCTTTCCTCGTGTTCACCGACCACATGTGCGAGAACAAGACCCGGTGTGAACCGTCTGATGTAGCACATCGGCATTACAAGGAAAACCACGGGAAGATGGGTTTCAATTGTTTATTCATCGTACTCGGTCGTCAATAATAGAACGTGACTTGCCGATGAGAACGTCACACCTAATAAAGTTATCAACTAGACAACTTCCCGGTGAGAGCGTGTTACACGGCACAAGCAAGTTTCACTCTGCTGTTTAATAATTCTGTGGCAATCTGTATGTTGATGAGACGTTGCCATCTTCCGACGATTCTGTGGCTCGGCCATCTTTTTCTAGATCTCTGCTCTGTCTTCGGCTCGATCTCTCACTCTACAGTAATTGGTAGGTCATCAAAGCTTCATCATTTGCCGTCGAACAGAGTTACCTTCTAGTGTAAATATACAGAAAACGGCGTTGCTCCATCGCTTGTTGTTGAGCCGGTTGACACAGTCGCTTATTACAACCATTCGGATGGGTTAGTTTCAGCAACTCTTGGTTGCCAGGCGCTTCCACAAAACGCGAATGTCAGCTGGTATAAGGATGATCTGCCAGTGCAGAGTGGAATGGCAGGAATTCCTAGAGTGATTTTGATTGATGGATGGCTCACGGTCAGCAACAACAAGTCGTTTACTGATGAACTACTCATCGAGGGTTTCTACTACTGTGAAGCTTCGACTGATGTTGGAACAGTCAGGAGTAAAACAGCACTAATCAGAGGTAGTTGATAGCAATCAATTAACGTACAACCAGAAATTTAGCTGTTTGATAATTTTGTTGAAATTAATGATGAAATTGAATTTGCAATTGCTGTTTGGTATTTGTATTTGCCTATTTTATCTGTGCATGGCATTTGTTTGCAGATCAATAATACCACTTAGATTTTGCGTTTGTATAACGTTTCCTATTAATTATTTAATTAATTAATTAAAGGTTGTGCTATGTTTAATACTGTAAGCTCATTTGTTTAATTCATTAGTTAATTTTAATGTATCTCTGTTGCATAGAATTGGGTAATAAGAGTTTTAGTGTCTAGACCTGTTTTGCAGTTGGTCGTCGTGAAAGTTTTAGAAGAAATTGGGGCAGGTTGAACAGAATGAATGTCAAGGAGACTGCAGTTGTAACTCAGACGGTTTACATGACATTGCCATTGTCTCACTATCTTTTGTGGATTGTGGAATGCAATGGAAGCAAGATCAATTGCACGGTTGGCAATTGCCCATTTTGGCAGAAATTGTCGACCGTTGGGAGACTACTTCAGCAGTCTGTGCTGCAACTTCGATGCAACAAATTGAAGAAAGTTATTCCAACATGTAAATGTTTAAGCATCATCAGAATCTCTACATACTTTGGTCATGAAATATCGGTGTCGTCACCATGGAGTTATAATTTCAGATTCAATAGTTAGTGTGCAATGGTAATTATGGAGGAGCTTGTCTAATGCTTTGTGTTGTAGAAGACAATAAATTTAGGATTCGAAATAGACAGCCAGAGCAGCACATTTCTGTTGAAAAGGGTGGCAATGCAACTCTTTATGGCATTAGTGGTCATGCTAACAGCACACGCACGTGGATACGAAACAAAACGGAGCTTGAAGTGAACAACAACAACAAACTGTCCATCATTTCACCTGGAGTACTGCAGATATATGATGTTGTAGAGAGTGATAGTGGCCACTACGATTGCAGGATACGTTACACATTTAAATCTTTACATTGGACAGTCAGTTTGTCAACGTTTTTGCAAGTTTATGGTATGTCATGTACACAATGCAACAGCATAGGGTTTGATACATTTTGTGTATGTGTGGTTTTAGCTATTCCTACTGTTGTATTGATGATGATCGAGGTTAGCAGTAAAGCAGAGACAACGATGTGCAGGACTGTCGGATCTTCGACAACTAAGTGCACTCTCCCACACTCTAACTCGGCTGTTTCTCTAATATTTCTGTGTACTACAACTGGACTACCTCGTCCTGTAATACAGTTGGTCAAAGATTCAGAGTTGATTTATCGGGATAATTCAACATACTCACTGCTCCGTGTAGTCAAGAATCCTCTCTTGGGTATATATCAATGCATAGCAACTAACGACTTTGGGAGTCGGCAAGCCTCATTATATCTTGAATTGAAAGGTCTATCGTATGATTTAATGCTAAGTGTTTATTTGTCTGATAAAATATTACTAACTAGCAGTCTACAAACAGTTCTTTTGGCACATGATCTAATATATTATATAATGTATTATATAAATTATTATATATTTTTATAAAAATAGTATTATATGTTATGTAAATGTTATGTATTAGTTATTTGAGGGAAATTGTATGGTTTAGTTTAATGCTCGGCTCATTGCATGTATGCATGTAGTTTACATTAGATCAAGCATGCAGCACGTACAGTATTTGTATTGCTTTGATTTATAGAAACCTCAATCACTGAAAAGCCCACACTCATGACATCATTACTACCTACTACTGTTATGACTGCACCCATGTGAGCATCACTGTCAATGGCTAGTGACTGAATCTATAGCAAGAATATACTGTTTTGTGTAGTTCGTCAGATATTAGCTCATCTTCTCTCATTCCTACAAAAAGTGAAAGCATTTTACAGACAGGTACTGTATTTATGTATGGTTACAGTAATACTGTTGACACAGCTATAGTAAACTTGTTAGACTTGTTGAACTTGCAGCACATACACACACACACACACACACACACACACACACACACACACACACACACACACACACACACACACACACACACAAAACTACCACTAACAAACAGAGAGAGAGAGAGAGAGAGGGAGGGAGGGAGGGAGGGAGGGAGGGAGGGAGGGAGGGAGGGAGGGTGGGAGGGAGGGAGGGTGTGAGGGAGGGAGGGTGTGAGGGAGGGAGGGTGTGAGGGAGGGAGGGTGAGAGGGAGGGTGGGAGAGAGGGAGGGTGGGAGGGAGGGAGGGAGGGAGGGAGGGAGGGATTGAGGGTGGGAGGGAGGGAGGGTGGGAGGGTGGGAGGGAGGGTGGGAGGGAGGGTGGGAGGGAGGGAGGTGTGAGGGAGGGAGGGTGTGAGGGAGGGTGGGAGGGAGGGTGGGAGAGAGGGTGGGAGAGAGGGAGGGTGGGAGAGAGGGAGGGTGGGAGAGAGGGAGGGTGGGAGGGAGGGAGGGTGGGAGGGTGGGAGGGAGGGAGGGAGGGAGTGTGGGAGGGAGGGAGGGTGGGAGGGAGGGAGGGTGGGAGGGAGGGAGGGTGGGAGGGAGGGAGGGTGGGAGGGAGGGAGGGAGGGTGGGAGGGAGGAAGAGAGAGAGAGTTGATTTAACTTGCTTGTTGTATATGTAGTTTCTGTATTTACTTGAGCTAATTTAACATTCTTTGTTACAGAATTGTCCGATACAATCAGATTCAAGGTTGCAACTGCAGTAGTATCAGCAGTGGTCTTTATATTGTTCCTCGTCATCGTAGCTTTGCTCATATATATTCAGAGAAAGCATCAAAGTAAGTTCAGAACTTCTGTACACTTTATGCATCTTTTAGCTTAATTTCAACTTTACTCTCTTGCTGTAGGAGAAAACAGCCAAGATGCCATGGTTATGAATGTTGCTTACAATGTTGTGTCAGACAAGCCCAAAGACAACGCAGAAATGGAAGACGCAAATTATGAAGAAGTTAGAGCATCATGATTCTTGAGTAATAGCATGCACAATTAACTGGCATATGCCACAACACAATTGGCTGTACATGTAGATAAGGAAAGTGTAAGTTTTGCTGTTGAGTTTGATCTGAAGTTGATTAAATAGACGAACAATTAGGATCTAGTATGGTAATTCTACATGAATGCTATGAGAATTGTATTAAATATTGTCTGCACCTAGCTCAATCAGTGTTTACTTTGTTTGTAAAAGTCAAAATAGTATAGTAGATTTGTTAATTAAGAGATACAGTATGTGTATAGACAGGATGGGCGCTGGTAGCAAGTAGTTGGAGATGGACAGCCATTCACCTGCTTTATGACAATTTATATTAATTTTTCTGCATTCATACAAAGATAATATATCTAAAAGTCTCACATACCATATCTGTTTCATAGTGTGAACATTAATTTTCATGTAGAAATTTTTGGTTACTAAAGCTCAACCGCGTAGCGCTCATATTGGATATTGGCCGGTTTATCATATTATATACAATTGTATGTTTAGTATCTATTTGTCTCTTGCAACTTTTTCCACTGCATGACGGTTGCGGTACCGTGACCTATAGCTGTGGTAGACTCCAGTTCCTGACGACGCCAACAGTATAACAATACAACAGCACGAAAGTAAATATGGCTTTATAAGGAGACTAGCCCACCATCCTCCGTTCTCCTCACACACACACACACACACACACACACACACACACACACACACACACACACACACACACACACACACACACACACACCACACACACACTACGGTTGTATAGCTATAGGTGTACATCCAGATAATTCGTTTTACATGCGGCTGATTCGGTTTCTACTGCACGCACGAATTCTACGAGTTGTGTTCATACAACTTCCTGTTTGCTAACCTAACATTCACTAATCACTGCTATATATATCCATGCAGGATGTGACACCCTGATTGCAAACAGCTAGAGGTGTCGATCTTTAGTGCACGGTGCTGTACTACCGGTTCTAACGTACATTTCTGCTGTATTTCTCCATGATACCGGTACCGCATGGTAATGAGACATGCTACGTTTCAACGGTTTTCTCGCTTTGCTATTAGTTCGTCTGCTTCTCTCAGTAAATCATCAAATTCTAACTGGTTGCTCTGAAATTGGAGTTTTTTACTTTAAATGCAGGAAACGGCGTTTTTCATCTTAATTTTTAGTAGGGAACAACCCAGAGGTTCATAGTATTCTGATGTTGTCCCAGCTGCATGAAGAAACAATAGAATCAATGCAAGCCAAAGAGGAGAGCCAGAATATGAAGACGTTGGAACGCTATAATAATTTCAAAATAGATAATTGACATGATTTTATAACACATTCTGATTATATCAGTGAGAATATGATAGTTAGTGTTAAGACTTTTAATGTATGATTTGTATGAATAAATCAGTTTAATTTGGTTCAAGGTTACCCTATCCACAACTAAAATAATTAATAATTTGTCTTTTTCATTAAATTTGATCTAAATCTGATTCTGTAGGCAAACATTATGAAAACACAATTTGATATTATTTCATGTGTGTGTGTGTGTGTGTGTGTGTGTGTGTGTGTGTGTGTGCGTGTGTGTGTGTGTGTGTGTGTGTGTGTGTGTGTGTGTGTGTGTGTGTGTGTGTGTGTGTGTGTGTGTGTGTGTGTGTGTGTGTATTTATTGTGAATATTAATGTCAATTCTATTAATTTTGTCTATCTTTTGTTATTATCATTAATTAATCATTAGCTTGTTGCTAGAATGTATAATTCTTTGAAAACACAGGGATACGTCGATGCCATTAAAGATAATTAACTAAATATCATCAATGTCCCACACTGCTTCTTCGAATTCAGCACATCATATGTCTAAATACGTATGCGTGACTGCTGCATGCGTACAGAGCGGGCTTGTTATCCACGTTATTTCTCAATTCTGTAGCGCTCTTGCATCACTGAGCACTTCACACACATGGTTAACTCGGGTTAGGCTAACTCGGGTAGTGCCCGGCCACTCCATCCAACTTGCGTTCACACGAAGAACACGGGTAACTACATGCAGAAGATCTAGAGTAGAGCGAATACATCGATTACTTGAATAGGAAAGCAGTAACTCTGATAGCAGAACACGAGAAGGAGAAGCCATTTGTACGGTGTGCGATCGATTCTAGGGCGTGTTTTGCATATATTAGGGCGTGTCTTCGCCTAACTCCACTCTATCCCGTAAAATTATATTTGATGCTTGCATTTTGGCTTAGACCACAGTTAAATCAAAGTACGTAGACCCATTTGTTGGCTAGCTACTGTGCATGCGTGTACAGTACGGTAATGATATGACGAATATCCGGAGCGGACGTACAGTACGTATGCATATAATACGGAGCTCTTGGAGCCACCAAGTTCCGTTTTACTTGTTTATAACAATTTTTAGTAGAAGTCAAGGTTAACTAGAGCAATCTAAAGGCGCATTATGCGTTTCGTCGTGTGTGCACCCTCTAATGTTGATATTTTAGTAATTCTGTTGCTGTCCACAGTTCCACTAAACCTAAACGGTAAGAGGCATTGTGTTTATAATGTACGTACTACGTATCTGCTACCGCATGTATAGCGAGTCCTGCAGCTCCTTCTCTTGTTGAAGAGCCTGTGGATACAGTGGCTGGTTACAATGGTGTGGATGGATTGATTCTATCTGCTACTCTTCGCTGTCAGGGCAACCCTAGAGAGTTAGAGATTAATTGGTACAAGGATGATGAGGAGATAAATATGGCAGGAATTCCATATTTCAATGTCAGTGATGGATGGCTTACAGTTGGAACTAGACACAAGAGTGATGATGATTTAGCTGCTTTGGAAGGATTCTATTTTTGTACTGTGAGCAACAGTCTGGGAACTGTGAGAAGCAGAAAAGCTCTCATCAAAGGTGTAGAAGCTCTAGAGTGACTGTTAATTTTCAGTAGAGAATGTGTTTTATTTATGTAGGAGAGAAGGTGAAAGACTTCACTCATGGCAACACAGTTACTTACCACTTGAATGTAAGTGTAATTTTGTTACAACATCGTGTCTTGAAGCTGCCTGTTCCTGATTCATCGATATCGCACTTATGGACTGTAACATGTAATAGCAAGTCTGTGCATTGCCCAAGCGTTGATTGTCCATTCTGGCAACATTCTTCTACATCTGGTCGTCTCCTGGTTTCGTCAGTGTTGCGTTTTAATTACAATGAAATAAACACACAATTTACAGGATGTGACACTAGTTCATCAATTGGGATACATTCATTGCAATCTGAGCGTCTTAAATTCACATTTAATGGTAATTACATTATTATACATGTTGGTGTTTTGTCATGTTTTGTTTGCTATAGGTGCGTTTACACCCAGAGGACAAATCAAGAGTCAGACTGTATCTGTTGCAGCTGGAAATAATGCTACTCTCTATTGTCTATCTGGAGATCTCAACAGCAGATACACATGGACTCATAATGGTTCTCATATAAATATCAACAGTGACAGCAGATACTCGATTATTGAAGATGGTATACTGAAAATAGTGGGAGTTGTTGATAAAGACAGCGGACAATACAAGTGTCAATACAATTTTCCAACGTTTTCAAATGATGGCCAAACCAGGACGACATCTGCTGATCTGATAGTATATTGTAAGTGAGTAACTGACTTCATTCAGCACACATAAATTATAATATTTTTATTGTCAAGCTTTGCCCACAGTTAAATTGACTGTTACAGAAAGCGACATGAACAAGAATGGTAAAAGTTGCAGCAGTGAAAGCAGTTCTACTACGGTTTGCGATCTGACATCTTCCAAATCAGTAAACATAACCTGTTATGCACAAGGATCTACTTCTCTTACAGTCCAACTCATCAACAACGGGCAAGTGCTGCAACATGAAAACAACACTAATTATGTGCAGCACACGATTGACAAACTATCAGTGGGAATATACCAATGCATAGCAAGCAATGAGTATGGCAGTCGACAAACTACCATTTATGTTTCTCTACCAGGTATGTAGGTTTAGCATCGTTTGCAGTACAATGAATAATTACTCCATAATTTCTTATGTAGATATTGCACCTACTGTATCATCTTTTTCTTCATCTCCTCTTTCATTTTCATCATCCGTCTCGTCCACTTCACCATTACTTGCTACAACCTCTACTAGTCATGTGACAACAAGTCAAGGAGCCTTACAGGAAACCACTCTTCCTACAGCCTCTACTAGTCATGCAAGTACAAGTCAAGGATCAGCCTCTACTAGGCATGCAAGTACAAGTCAAGGATCAGCCTCACAAGAAACCACTCTTCCTACAGCCTCTACTAGTCATGCGAGTACAAGTCAAGGACCCTCACATGAAACCAGTACCAATGCAACTCCTCCTATATCTACATCTGTTACTAGTCAAACAGACAGCACCAGTTCAATATTTGTTGCTGCTACAAAGAGCACAAGCAATCTATTGTGCAGTAAGAAGGGGCCCTCTATTTCACATTAATTAATTATTAATTTAGCCTGACTATCATTATTTGCTTGTTTGTACAGATTGTGAGTCATCGAACGGATGGAAAATAGCAGCTGCACTGGGTTGGACATTCTCTGCAATACTGCTATGTGTTTGCATTACCCATATGTGGTTTCATTATGGCAAGAGTAAGTACAACACAAATGGAGTACAAGTAGATCATCTGCAGTAAGATCATCCATGTTTGTGGTCTAGACAAACATAAGGCCACCATCCCACAGCTCAATCGTACATCCAGAGAGAATGATGAAACTGTGGTGACCCGCAACCCAGCCTACAGTGCTGTAGCAATGTGGCAAGACAGATCGATGGAAACAACTGCACATTATGAAGATGTTAATTGAGCCATGCAAAAAAATTTTATTTGCATGAAATTGCACAAACAAGGTAAATGCAAACAGTGTTGTGCATGACTCAACAATAAAGTTAGATCTACACAAGAGGATACAAATAGATGATATAGTATTAATTAAACTCTCGCATTTGCTTTTACTAAGTAAAGGCTGGCTTAGCTGGCATGTACAGTTCTTCACCAAATATTTCATTATTCACAATCATTAAAACTTAATTAATTAACTAATATTAATATTAGTTAATTAATAACCGTTTGATATGTCAATATCAATTAATAATAATATTAGTTATGTATTTACTTTGGTTTTTAATGTGGCGTCAAATGTGTACCAGACGCTGCGCATACTTGCATGTCTTACTGCATATTGTAAATCCAGCTTTCATTAATTAATTAATCCAACACACTTACGTACGCGCTGACCAGGTTCCATTTCCGTTTTTAGACTTCAAATTTTAATTCTGACAACTTCCACTTTAGCTTCAAGAACTTCCATTGAATGTCACTAAACATCTGATATGTATCTCGTTGCGAAAACTGCCCAGTCACGTGGGTATTAGTCGCGTGGTTATCAGTCACGTGGTCATCAGTCACGTGGTCATTTCATCATGGCGGCGAGAAATGGAACGCTGCAGAAGTCAAGGTGCGCAGATTTGGATGCCTCCCTTGTCAGATAAGTAAGGCCTGACCAGCAAGAAGGTGAAAAGTCTGCATATCTACAGATACAGTATGGTGTAGATTCGTCGTAGAACTAATGATGTTTGGTTGCCTGACAAGAAACCTTGTTTTCTGTCAGTAAATAGTAATCCCGGGCCTAGACAGCAGTAACACAATTCTAAATAAAAATATCGATCCGTGTTGCGTCGAAACCACCTCCAATGGGCGTGTCCAATAAATTAGAATGTTGAAGGAGCGTTCATAGTTCTCTAGAACAGTGAGCCAGAAAAAGTGGTCGGTACGTGCAGAACCCGCTAGTTAATTTGTATAGAATTAAACTACTAATAGAAACATGCGAGTGGAAATAGCTCACACATTTCAAAGCGAATTGCTCATGACCGACATCCCTAGTTGTTCAAAAGCGAATGGCGGAATACTTAATTAATTACTACGAGTGTTATGTATAGCTCGTAAAAACACACCCGCCGGAGCACGAGAGTGTACAGCTCATGCATACTATCTAGAACGCGTATAGAAATAAGATGACGCCCGTTGACAGCGAATGACTCCTACCATGCAGCACACATCAGAAAGTCCACTGAACTCAAACACCGTAATTACAAAAGTATAATTACCTTAAACTCGTTTTGACTCACAACACATGCCAAGCTCCAATCTTGGCGCTGCCCTCAATTTGCGAAATTTTGCTTGGCGCTGCATGCAGTGTCATTTTACTCGGCACTCCTGTATCACATAAGGCCTCGAACTTCCAGACCAGAGTGCGCGCAAACGGTCTGCAAATATGATTTCGGAAATAGCCTTCTAAGCCAATGAGCGTCTTAGAACCGGAATGTCGGTTGTAAATTCTGATTGGTTTAGCAGTAATTGGTTATGCTAAGTTCACTAACGCTGATTATGCGCGGGTGAAATCTTCCTGGGCGCTAGATACACGCCAGAGTCGTGAATAGAAACTATGGTGCACGCACACATCTTAGTTTTATTTACAGCTCCAGTTCTTCGATCTTTTCAAGCTTGCGTTGACAGGACATGCCTAGCAGCATCGCTAGACCGTCACCTTTGACAACCGGTCGGGCGGTAGTCTCGCTAGTCGAGCGGTTAGACTAGCTAGCGGTCTGCCGCAGTGTCAAAGAGTCGTCGTTTCATGCCTTCCACCAAGATATCGCCGCAAACACGGCAGACGTCTCTTCTTCGTTCGTGAGATCTCATGGCATCTGCTAGGTTTGTGTAATGCAAAAGCACTTTCATCTCATTATTGCACTATAGGTAAAACGATATTACGCTGCTAGACTCCTTTTATCAGCGCTTTTTGATAAGTACTTCCGAAATCATTTTATCCAGACTAAAGAGTTGGCCCGCTGGAAGTTCGATGCTACTGTACCCTGCTGTATTACGTGCTTGCGCTGTTACAGTACACACCATCATGCATGTACCACTACGACAATGCGTCAACAACAGTGCCTGATCAGTCGTCTACGGGTATATCGCAAGTTTGTAGTAAATTGTACACAATCTAATATTTATTTAAGGTCAGATAAACAAAATGAGGTACAGTAGTCGTATCAATCGACTGCTGCTAGTTTATAACAACATCTGCTCGGAAGTCAAGGTATCGCGCATTATGTCTTTCTTCGTGTGTACATCGTCTAGTTTGGCAGTTTTATTGCTGTATAGCGTTTCATTCAGCGTAAGCTTAAACGGTAAGAGGCATTGTGCTCGTGATCTACCTAGAAAAAAGCTCGTGTGTGTGTGTGTGTGTGTGTGTGTGTGTGTGTGTGTGTGTGTGTGTGCTCGCGTTGCGTGTGGATGTAAAGTTTTGTAGAAGAGCATTCCGGAGATATGCGCTAGAGGCTGCTGGCTCCGCCTTCGCTCGGAAATTGGAAATCTCTACTAATTTTTTTTGTCAAGTTGGGCATCTGGGCGCTATCTCAGTAAACCCCACAGATGTACGTTAAGAACGTTTCCTAGCCTAGAAACTGACGGGCCCGTTTCAAGAATTTCGCCTGCAAAGTGAAGCCTTTTTTTTTGCGAGCCGTGAGCCTTACTGACGCAATCACGTTCTCGCGATCGGAAATGGTCTTTCTGTTGTTTCCGGCATGGTGGAAACCGTCGTGCTACTCGTATATAGACTGATCTTCTTTTCATGCGATTTAGTTCCGTCCGGCGCAACATTCAATAGAATCGGTGATAGAGGCAATGGACCCTGTCGTCGGTCGTGTTCTAACGCACCTAGCGGTACGCGGGAACACTTTCACGCAGAGCCGTCTAGAGATATCGGTTGCGCACTACGCTGCGCACTAAAAGCTGCGCCGCTCTCTGGAGAGTGTTTTAGATGTAATCTAGGGGGCTAAGCAAGCCTGTACCCAGGCATGAGGGAGTTGCCTCCTCTGACAAAGACACGTCATGACGAGTTTACAGTAAGCAGCTAGATATCTACTGCAAGAATTTCTGAACGAACACAAGTTTAGCTAAGTTTTAGATGTGAGTGTGTACCATGCACTTACTGTAGGTATGTATGTAAAGTAGCGCAAATTTCTAGTTGTAGGACATAACTTGTGATTGCAGCAATTTAATGCACGTTAATTGTTCACTTGGCTTCTTTACAAAGTGCGGGACATGATGGACTTGGTCCTGGCCTTGGCGTGCGGGGAACTGAATAATTTATGAATCTGGGTATGGCGAGTTATACAGGCACTATAGTTTTTGAACTTCTTCATGTAATGTTAAATGATGCATGCCCTTGTCCGGCCCTCTTCAACTATGGATATTTTCCAATGTCTTGAAGTTCAGAACTAGACCTAGATTAGAATGTAGCATGCTTGGTAGATCTAACTGTGAAATCCACTTGAACAGTGAAGGACTGCATGACCCATACAAGGATAGGGCTAGGTATACTCGCCTGACAGCACGAACTCAGTCGTTTCTTTAGCGCCATCACTTGTTGAAGAGCCTGTGGATACAGTGGTTGGTTATAATGGTGTGACTGGATTGATTCTACCTGCCACTCTTCACTGTCAGGGCAACTCCAACGAGTCAGAGATCTATTGGTACAAAGATGATCAGCCAATAAATACAGCAATTCCATATTTCAATGTCAGTGATGGATGGCTTACAGTTGCAACTCGAAACAAGAGGGATGATGTAGCCGCTTTGGAAGGATTCTATTATTGCACTGTGGGGAACAGTCTGGGGACTGTGAGAAGCAAGAAAGCTCTCGTTAAAGGTATACAGAAATGACTATACGTGCATGACTGCGCTGTCGGCTTATTAATTGCAGTATAGTACATTTTTGCTTTTGTAGGAGAGAAGGTGATGCAGTTTACTGATATTGAAAAATACAATCGGAAGCAATATGCAGTATTTCTACAAAATCGTATCTTGAAACTGCCAGTTCCTAATTCATTGCACTTATGGACTATAACTTGTAACGTAAAAACTGTGAATTGCACGAGTATGAATTGTCCATTCTGGCAACACTCTTCTACATCTGGTCGTCTCCTGGTCTCTTCAGTTTTGCGTTTGAGTTACAATGAAATGGGGAAAAGGTATAAAGACTGTAAACATACAGAACATACAAAATCAAAATATTTGATAACTTTATCGGAATCAGAATCAGAATCAGTGCAGCTCAAATTTCGTTTTGTTGGTAATCACTATGGTGGCACCAATGAGCGTTGGTGCATTAATTAATAGTCATATTTTTATTTGCTGTAGTCAAAGAGTTTGCACCTGCAGCACAAATCAAGAACCAGACTGTCTCTGTTGCAGCTGGAAATAATGCTACACTCTACTGTCTATCTGGGGATTTCCATAGCACATACACATGAACTCATAACGGTGCTGATATAAATATCAGCAGTGACAGCAGGTACTCGCTTATTGAAGATGGTGTACTGAAAATAGTGGGAGTTGTTGATAAAGACAGCGGACAATATGAATGTCGTTACAATTTTCCAACAATTGATAAATATGCTAAAGAGACTGGAATGATATCTTCTGATCTAAAAATTTATCGTACGTGAGTAGCCATCTTTAATTAATACACATAAATTATAATATTTGTTGTTATCAATTAAGGCTTGCCCACAGTTAAGTTGACTGTTGAAGAAAGTAACACGATAGATGGGAGTGGTAGCAGTTGCAGTAGTGAAATCAGTTCTACTACGGATTGCCCTTTGATGTATTCCAACTCATCAGCAATCATAACCTGTGCTGCACAAGGATCTACTCCTCTTGAACTTCAACTCATCAACAACATGCATGTGCTGCAGCATGCAAGCAACACGAATTATTTGCAGCACATGATTGACAAGCCATCAGCAGCAATTTACCAATGCATGGCAAGCAATGATTATGGCAGTCGACAGACACCATATATATTTCTCTGCCAGGTAAGTACAATGTAGCATTATTCTATATATTCACAGTTGTATAATAACATGATGCATTGCGTGATGAATTAATTCAATTTATACGTGCAGATGTAGCTGATCAGTCTACTATATCATCTTTTTCTTTATCTTCTTCAAGCAACACTGCGTACATGTATAGTGACAGTACAAGCCATGATACCTCACGAAAAACCAGTACAGTGCTTAATTACGCCACTATACTTCTACGTACATTTAAACCAGTTGCTTGTGTGCACAGATTGTGAGCCATTGACTACATGGAAAATAGCAGGTGCAGTAGGTTGGGCATTTTCTGCAATACTGATAATTGTTTGCATTGCTCTCGCGTGGTTTCATTGTACAAGTAAGTGCATACAATACAATGAACTGGATCACCTCAGTAAGTCATGCATCGATATTTTATGCTCCAGATAAACGTAAGATTACAATCTCACAGTCAAATCATGGAGAGAGTGCTAAGGGTATGGAAAGCAATGAAGCCTACAGTGTACAATCGCAACAAGTCAGATCAGTGGAAACAACTGGACATTATGAAGAGGTGAAGTTGCATGTAATGTAGTTTAGTTGGATGAAGTGGCACAAACTAGGTAAGAGCAAGCATGTTGTGCATTACTCAATGGTAGAGTTATAGATAGAATACAGACATGGGACAGGTGTCTGCAGCGTTTTTGTGTTAGTAAGTGTCTACTGGCTTAGCTATAGCATGTACTAGAATTAAGTTCTTCACTAAATACTGCATTCATTAAATTTACAGTTTGCTTGTGTTTTCGCAGATAAGTTGACAGGAAAATTATTGTTTTGCATAGCTAGTTTTACCCCTCTTTGTCAGCTTTCAACCAAGATAATGTGCATGTATACATCTGCTGTACGTTTGGTATTACTCAACTTGGATTTTACAACAAACGTGCATCGTAACTAACCAGTTCAGACATGCTCTTACAACTGCATCTTTGTTCTGTAATTTAGTGTGAGAAAATTGATCTAATGTCTTCATTCTTTTGATGAAAATAGGCATGAGTATATACTACTGAGCATTGATTTAAACCACAATATGTCGTCACACAAGATCACTAAACTAAACGTATTGGTAAAACACCCAATCAAACATACCTTTCTACCCAATCAAACATACCTTTCTACCCAATCAAACATACAATTTTTTACAATAAGTTTCAATCATTAGGAAACCACTTCGTACAACTTTGTGTACTTGACTTCTTAATCTCAACAATAACATTGCATCTAGAGTCTGTATTGTCAACTGAAATTCTCAGACGTTCTCTTTGATTATAATGATCGCTGCACGTATTGTATTTCCTCGTATGGACGCCAGGGCTCTTGTTAGAATGCTTTGGCTCTATATATGTGCTTTGTACAGTGTGGAATAGGGTAGAAAGTATGGAATTCCATGTAGGATTGTAGACAAAGGAAGACATCACTGATAGCTACAGTTCTGATGAACGTTTGCAGCATGTAACTGATGCATGAGAGCAGCTACCAACAGTTACTGTGAATTTATCTGTGGAGGTAGCAATCAAAAAATTGAAATTAGAATCAGAAATATATGGCTAGCAGTGATGTCTTTTATGGCTTGATTCTACCCTTTTCCTTAATTAACCACACTATACAAAGGCACACACACACATACACACACACACACACACACACACACACACACACACACACACACACACACACACACAGTGCCAAAATGTTCTAATATGAGCTCTGGCACTCTACACAAAGAAATACAGTAATAGTCCAAATTAGCATCTTTCCAATCAAACGTGAACTCAAACATTGGTTACTTCTTAATTAATTGTAGTTTGGTCACACCAACGATCGACATCCAGTTGGGTTCATACTCTTCTGTGATGTCGACAATCATTCCATATGATAGCAGATGCACCTCTGCAATACAATTTGTTTGAAGAATCTATATGAATACACAACATACCTGCAGTAGTATACAAGGAGCTTCATGGATGTGTAGTGGTGGCATCACCCTGGCCACACAAACCACATCCACACAATAGCAAGTACGTTGCAGCCAGATGCACTAGCTGGTTCTGTTGTAAGACTTCCTCACTTATTCGACAAGCCATCATTTGACATGCCATCATAATATAACAAGACTTTAAATATTGTACTGCTCTGTATCTTTCTGTCTGTGTAGAAGTCAGGTTACAAGTGCATGTCTATATATACATGTATATTCAGGAATGAAGGATGCTCGCAGCCGTAGGAAGTCTGGAGACTGGACCTCGCTGGCACTGCAACAGCTGGATCACTTGATTGTAATATTTATTAATTATTAACAATTAGTCAACATGTGCAGTGACATGTTGCCCACAAACGCAAGACACCTCACGCATGCGTACAACACAATCATCTTACCCTTACCGTGCATGCCACGATATAATACGTTAGCTTTCTTGCCAATCGATGTGACAAACACAGTCGACACGTACGTTTAGTCTAAACTAAACTTAGACAATTGATTTCGCTAAATATTTATAACAATATCCGGGTATTCCGTTCTTCATCGGGTCACCGGAAGCGGAAGTAGTGTGTCATTCGATCTCTCACAATCGATCTAAACGACAGACAAAGCAACGGAAAGCAATTTCGACCATATAGTTGGGACAGCACGGCTGGCATCTTACTTGCTCGTCATCTCATCTCTTAGTAAGCTAGGCAACTTGTCTCGCATGAAGCAATGCGTTTCATCACGTGCTCGCGCTGTCGCGGATTTCTGGTCACGTTTGTGACATCTATTTCGTTGTGCTTTGGTAAGTATGTTATTGTATTGGGATTTGAAGTTGGTCTTATGTGAGGGTTGTGTTTGTGTAGCGAGTCCTGCGATTCCTTCGCTTGTTGAAGAGCCTGTGGATACAGTGGCTGGTTACAATGGTGTGGATGGATTGATTCTATCTGCTACTCTTCGCTGTCAGGGCAACCCTAGAGAGTTAGAGATTAGTTGGTACAAAGATGATCAGGAGATAAATATGGCAGGAATTCCATATTTCAATGTCAGTGATGGATGGCTTACAGTTGGAACTAGAGACAGGAGTGATGATCTAGCTGCTTTGGAAGGATTCTATTTTTGTACTGTAAGCAACAGTCTGGGAACTGTGAGAAGCAGAAAAGCTCTCATCAAAGGTGTAGAAGCTCTAGAGTGCCTGATAGTTTGCAGTAGAGAATGTGTTTCCTTTATGTAGGGGAGAAGGTGAAAGACTTCACTCATGGCAACACAGGTAGTTACTACGTGAATGAAAGCGTAGTTTTGTTACAACATCATGTCTTGAAGCTGCCTGTTCCTGAACCATCGATATCACACTTATGGACTGTAACATGTAATAGCAAGTCTGTGGATTGCCCAAGCGTTGATTGTCCATTCTGGCAACATTCTTCTACATCTAGTCGTCTCCTGGTTTCATCAGTGTTGCGTTTAAATTACAATGAAATAAAAACACAAATTACAGGATGTGACACTAATTCATCAATTGGGATACATTCATTGCAATCTGAGCGTGTTAGATTCACCTCTAATGGTAATTACATTATTATGCATGTTGGTGTTTTGTCATGTTTTGTTTGCTACAGGTGCGTTTACACTCAGAGCACATATCAAGAGTCAGACTGTATCTGTTGCGGCTGGAAATAATGCTACTCTCTATTGTCTCTCTGGAGATCCCAACAGCATATACACATGGACTCATAATGGTTCTAATATAAATATCAGCAGTGACAGCAGATACTCACTTATTGAAGACGGTGTACTGAAAATAGTGGGAGTTGTTGATAAAGACAGCGGACAATATGAATGTCAATACAATTTTCCAACGTTTTCAAATAATGGCCAAACCAGGAAGACATCTGCTAATCTGATAGTATATTGTAAGTGAGTAACTGACTTCATTCTGCACACATAAATTATAATATTTTTATTGTCAAGCTTTGCCCACAGTTAAATTGACTGTTACAGAAAGCGACAAGATGAACAAGAATGGTAAAAGTTGCAGCAGTGAAAACAGTTTTACTACAGTTTGCGATCTGGCGTCTTCCAAATCAGTAAACATAACCTGTTATGTACAAGGATCTACTTCTCTTACAGTCCAACTCATCAACAATGGGCATATGCTGCAGCATGAAAGCAACACTAATTATGTGCAGCACACAATTGTCAAGCCGTCAGCAGGAATATACCAATGCATAGCAAGCAATGAGTATGGCAGTCGACAGACTACCATTTATGTTTCTCTACCAGGTATGTAGGTTTAGTATCATTTGCAGTACAATAAAAAATTACTCCATAATTTCTTACGTAGATATTGCACCTACTGTGTCATCTTTGTCTTCATCTTCGTCATCTTCATCATCTCCTTCATCGTCATCATCTTTACTATCTTCATATTCATCATCTCCTTCATCTCCATCATCTTTATCATCTTCATATTCATCATCTCCTTCATCTTCATCATCATCATCATCATCTCCTGTTGTATCTCCTTCGTCATCCCAATCTTCAGTTGTATCATCTTCCGCATCAGTTTCTGTGAACTCTACTTATAGTCATGCCAATACAAGTGAAGGATCCTCACAAAGACCTAGTACCAACGCCGCTACTTCAACACTTTTATCTATTGCTAGTCAAACAGAAAGTAGAACATCATCAACACAAACTACTACAAGTTCAATACCTGTTCCTCATACAGCTATCCCACCCACTGCATTGTCTAATAAAAGTATGCTTAATGAGTCATTTTCACCATTAGTAATTGTAAATTGTCACAAAACTAATGACAGTCAATTTTGCAGGCGACTCAAACAATGCAGTTATTGCTGGTGCTGCTGCTGGTGGAGCCATTTTGTTGTTGCTCGTGTTGTTGATTATGTTAGTTTTCTGTCTCAGACAACGAAGGAAAAGTATGGACATTGTGTAATGTTTGAGTGTTTCCAGTCACAACGTTGACTCACTGTGTAGGATATATTACTGATACAACAGCAAACGGACAAACACGAAACAGCACTGTATATGAAAATACTGTATTTACTGACACAACCGGTGGAGTGACCGAACTAAATCCTTACTACTCTACAAGCAACGACTTCACATCATACATTACAAATCAGTCATCAACAGCATCAAATCATACAGAGAATAGACCAAATGCTAGCAAGACCAATGGGCTGGACTCTCGACTATACAACACTCTCGATCGAAGTCCATCACACACAAGTGACATACCTGTCACTACAGATGCGGCATTACTCGAAGGATACAATACAGTGAAACGAGACTCGCCCACAGCCACACAGCCATCACCCAACATCGACACCGAAAACGAGTATGCCTACACGACAACACAAGTCGCTCATCCTCACACGGTAAAGCAAAGCGACGAGTACGTCGATCCTGCAGACCAACTGTATCCCCCACATTCGGCAGAAGTATTGCCTACTGATTCAGCAAGTAACGAAGACTTGAACCTGTACACTGAACCTGCAGATATCAAGTCAAAGAAATTGAAGAAGAAGGCAGGATCAACAAAGAAAGGAACCATACAAGTATCACCATCTAACGAGTATGCTTATGCCAATTCTGAAACTAAGCGGTGGCCCAGTGTGGAACCAGACCACATCACTGTGGGCGAATCAGAGGACCAATACGCGATCTCTTTGAAAAACACAATCAAACCGACTCAAATACCATCAACAAACGATTCACCAACAGAATCCTTGTATGCAGTTGCAGACACACTCCGGACTAAGAAATCACCGACGGTTGGTGATGAGAGTGAGTATGCCATACCAGCGGATGCAAAACTTCCAGATGATGGCCCAGACGAGTATGCCATACCAGCGGATGCAAAACTTCCAGACAATGGCCCAGACGAGTATGCTATCACAACCAGTCCTGACAAACCAAGAAAGAAAGATGTGAGTGAGTCACAGGAATCGTTGTTGAAACCAGAACATTATGAGGCTGGTGGTGATGTCTACGCTGTCTCAGTCAAGCCAAAGCCCAAGCCTCGACCGAGAAAACCAGCGCTGTCTGATCGATCAGCTGTCTCTCGAAACCATACAGCAGTGAGTGAACTTGCATGATTACTTCCGAGTTTCTCTTTCTGTTGGTTCAAATAGCAATTGTTGTGTTTCGATTCAGGATGCTCGAATGCAAGGTGATTTTATTGACAGTGCAGCGGTCGACCAGAGTGTACAGTATGAAAACTTTGGTCACGTGCAATGAGTAAAGGAGTCAAGTAGAAAGGAGGTTAGACTTTGTATTGCACAGATCGCAACTCTATGTATGTCGTTGTTGTATATTGACACTCACATTTTATTCTATCTGTATTCTGTTGTACGACGCTGTTCACTGCTTGTGGCAAAGTCGCGCTTGCTTGCAAGTGCAAACAGTTTCTACTGTGTTTGCATGAGAATATGGAAACATGTTACATGCATATACAATATGTGGGCGTCTGCATCGGTAACAGCCTTCTTGCTTGTATGTATGGATGGAATGAACATTGCTGGTATCGTTGCCATTCATTAGTTAGAAATATCGCATACGTTGTGGTCCATGCAGTCTGGACTGGCTATTCTTAGTGAGTGGTGAGTCACTCGACTGAATGGAATCACTCGGTTTCATGATCAGTTGAGGAGAACTGCTTCTCTTCTATGAAACTCGTCTCGTCATGCCACACTGATTCACTGATTGATGTCATCACCCGTATTTGTTAGAGCGCGGCATGTCGGTCTGTGTCTGTTTTTTCCACATGTGCAATCCTCCCATGCACTGCAAGTGATTCAGTCGCCAGTCGAGAGTCGTAACCTCGAATCACATGGCGACCGGAAACAAAAATTAGTTGTGTCATCTGTGATTATCACAGACGAAGCAAGCCGTTCTTCCGTTGTGGTTCTCTCTACTGGTAAACAGCACACCCGCACTTGACAAATCAAGCTCAACCATTCCGGCTTTATAAATTAGTTAGAGCGAGACAGTGCGACCATTTTCTGGAGTTTCCAGGGTAGCACATGCTGGAACAACAACGTGGATTGTCGCAACAAATTAAATCAATGACAATCTGTAGTTAATGAAGTGCGACCCAACCTCTCCAGGAGATACCACGGCGGTGCATCGTCTCTCATCGTCAGACGAGTTACTAGGAGCGAAGACTGCGCCACGCCGCCTAACCATCAACAGTTTGCTACACAACTGAAGTCTTCTTGTCGAGAAGAAAGAGAGAAGAATGATTGGTACCGTCGGTGTTGTTCTACTTCTATCTTGTTCGTGTTTGGGTGCGTATTGGCTTCTACACTAGCATCTACGCGTCTTTTTCACTAAACGACACAAACTTGCATCGTTTTTCTAGCTCTCCGAGCTCCCTCTCTCCAAATCCGTGCAGAAGACACGATTGTTGACCTTGGAGATGCCGTCGAGCTGCCATGTCTATCAACCGGAGACCCGACTCCTACAGTCTTCTGGTTGAAAGACAATATAACGTATTCAGGAGGCATCGTACAGAAAAACGGATCACTGATGATACAAAACTTTCGAGAAGAAGACGAAGGGTATTACCACTGTACAGTTAAAAATGAGTTAGGGTCAATACGCAGTCCAGAAGCAGTCGTATTGAGTAAGAAAGTGTATACACGACTTCACGAATCTTGAGTCTCACTGTCAAGTATCTCATTTTTTCAGGGAGTTTCTATCGGAGCGAAATCGAGAATAAGGTCGTTCACAGATCAGAAATATTGGTCGTGTCACAGAAAGCGGATATTGATATTTCGAAATTATCAGCCAGATGGACCATCAGCCCGACAGGACAACAATCCACTCGTACATGTCCGTCAAACGACTGTCCCGCATGGGTCCGAATCACACCAGTCGACCGATTCACGGCCGTCTCTGTAATAAGATTCGACTACTCGGAGATTATCCGAGCGTTTCCAGGAGAGACGCAATTTCTGGTGACGACCAAACTTGGGGACCTTCCGACTAGGCGGTTCAGCGCCCTATTTTCGGGTAAGGCAAGTCGTTACGGTCATTTAGAGTCCTAAATCAATCTCAATCGACTCGTTAGAGAATAAGTCGGGAAATGCTAGTTGGAATGCGAGACGTCAAATGGGAGTAATGAAAGGGGCCGTAATGTTGTTAAGTCCGTCACAAAATCTTGAGCGTCTGTCGTGCATGACTAACGCAATAGACCGCCCCTTATTAGCTTCTCGCGGCGACAATAGACTCGACACTTGTAGACAGGAAGTTGGAACTCAATGATAGCGTCTGCGGTAGTAGCCTCGACCTCCCAGACTTCTAGCGCCTTGGCGGTACAGGGGTCTGGAAGGCCGAGGCTACTGGTGGAGATCCTCTAGAGTCGCTCTGGCGGTACACATGTACTGTAGTGGTATGCGTTGTTTGTATTGCAGGATTGGCCTCGCGTGGCCTTTCTCTCGACGTCCCTCCGGTGGACACGACGGTCGCAATCGGGCAGGATGCTCTGCTTCATTGCATATCGAACGCGGAGAACGCGACGTACGCGTGGACGAAGAACGCGTCGCCGCTGAACGTGAAGGGCGACAAGAGAATGAGTCTTGTCGTCGACGGAAGTCTTAGGATTGAGAGAGTGACCGTCGACGATGTCGGTCTGTATCAGTGTACCGTCAACGGACCATCATACAGACCCGGAACTAAGTCAGCCGAGGCTATACTCTCTGTTTTCAGTAAGTAAGCTTAGACAATTGCTGTTGCAGTTTACTTAATTAATTAATTGTGTTTGTGTGTGTGTGTGTGTGTGTGTGTGTGTGTGTGTGTGTGTGTGTGTGTGTGTCTGTGTGTGTGTGTGTGTGTGTGTGTGTGTGTCTGTGTGTGTCTGTGTGTGTGTGTGCCTGTGTGTGTGCCTGTGCCTGTGTCTGTGTCTGTGTCTGTGTCTGTGTGTGTAGCCCGTTTATCTATTGTTTCTTGTTGTTTGTAGGTAAACCGCAAGTTGTTTTCCAAGCGGTCATTTCTGATGATTCCGGTTTTCGTGTGTCCTGTTATGCCAACGGGACGGCTCCGATGGACGTCGATCTGCTCTGCAATGGTCGAGTGAGGCTGATGGACGAGGTTACGAGAGATGACTTTTTGACAGAGATTACAACCGATAGGGTTTTGGTGACAAAGGACAGTGTTTGCCAGTGTCTTGTTTACAATGATTATGGAAGTGTTCAGGATAGTGTTTACATCAATGTTACTGGAGGTAAGTTGATTCTAGAATGGTAATTTATGAAACATTAGAAATGTTAGGAATTAGATGCAACGTGAGGTTTTTGAGTTCCATACTTTTGTGCTATAGGTAGAGTTAACGGTCGATCAACACCTCGACCCCCGAAAGACAATGAAAGAACAGTGAGGATTTTGACTGCGACTCCAAGATCTGAAGCAACAAAATCTCCTGGTCCAGATGTGAACAGTACGATTGTGTGTGTGTGTGTGTGTGTGTGTGTGTGTGTGTGTGTGTGTGTGTGTGTGTGTGTGTGTGTGTGTGTGTGTGTGTGTGTGTGTGTGTGTGTGTGTGTGTGTGTGTGTGTGTGTGTGTGTGTGTGTGTGTGTGTGTGTGTGGTGTGTCTGTGTTCTGTGTCTGTGTCTGTGTCTGTGTGCATGATTATTGCAGATGGGTTATTGTTGCATTTTTCGTTACAGCAAACTTAGCGGAAAATGCAGGGAAGGATGGACTATCAGACGGAGAACTCGCTGGCCTTGTGATTGCCATCATCTTGCTCATCATCATCGTCATTGCTCTCGTCATATTTGCACTTCACCACAACAAGAAACCCAGACCAAGTCGAAGAGGTTAGCCAACAATTGAGAATAAACCAAACCATAAATTTCTGACGTCATCATAACAAATTCTATCTATAGAATTAACAACGAGTGACATTGGGGATCCAGTACCGTCCGAACAGTTTGTGAGGTCGGTGCACGGTGATGCCTCAAGGGCTCACAAACAGATCTCACCCCAATCGGACAACGAGCACCCCGATAAATCAAAACCCGATCTCGATGATTCGAGAAGAAACAGCCGCAATGATTTCAGTGGGACGAGTTCGGGAGCCGGTCTACTCGAGTTTACAGTCCTAGCTGGCTCTCAAGACTCACTCAAAGCATTTGCATCTAAACAACCAACGGAAGCCTCTCCGGGCGACAACAATGCGTCCACAATGCGATTACAGTATGAAGATCCGGATAGCATGCGACCGGGCAAGGACAAACAGACGCGGACAAGCGTCGTCGCCCTAAGAAAAGACGGATATGCAGTAGTAGAAGAAGACGTGAGGACACAACAGAATGTTGTCGTCGAATTGCATCCAGGCAGTCCGAGTGACCGCAGAAAGCCGCGAGTCGGATCGAGGCCCGTTCCGGTAGGATCCGGAGAGTATGCCCGTCTCGACCCGTTGC
>NC_085097.1:6764068-6796568 GCF_963422355.1 Corticium candelabrum | reverse complement strand
GTGTTTATTGTGTCGGTGTCACAATAATTAATGAATAATTTATATAATCATTTCCCTTCGGTGGTCGTTGTATGTGCCGTCTGATGTTGTGTAGTAAGTACATAGTTGGCATAGAGTCAGAGTCTATAGAAGTATGGTAGCACTTATCTGTGATTGTTATCTCACGTGGGTGGTGACCTACTGGAAGAGTGGAATGAAGGGGAGGACTATTATGCCATACCCATTGTGTGAGGTGCATATATGGAAAGGATTGGATTTCATGCAATGCCAAGGCTGCCACACATTCAAGAGATATGATACGATATCATCGAGGCACAATGCTCATTGTTTCAGTAGACAGACAGGCACTTTGTTAGTATATAATGTGATTGTTGGTACATGCTAGTGTGTGTGATGGAGTGATATTTGTAAGCAGTTTTTCATTCTCTATGTGCTGCCAGTCGTTTGTGTACAAGACACGTTTATAGTTATAACTCAATCTGTTAGTGTTAGGTAACTAGCTAGCCATGCAGGCATACAAACCAGCACGTCATTATAAATTCAATTTGTTTAGTACACATGTATATGGAAATACAGAAATGGAGTTATATGTTGTACGTTGCTTGTTGTCTGGTAGTGAGTGACCTGTGTGTGTGTGACAAGTGAAACACGCCTCTAAAATGCAGAGGGAGGGGCTTATCAGTGTTTGCACCTGTAAGCCTGGTATGGGTGGGTATGGTTATGGACGAGTCTGGCTTGATTGTTGTGCTTTCGTTGGCACACGTTCAGATTAGATTTCTTGATTTTATGCGTACTTGTTTGTCTGTTATGCTCAATTTTTTAGCGGTCTACTTGTGTAAACGTCTATCTATATTTAACATATTTATTATTTTTTATTTATTTTTTATATATTTTATTTTTTAGTTTCTTATTTTTATTTAATTTGTATTTTTTATTTTTTGTTTGTAATTTTTCATTTTTTTATTTTTTATATTTTTTATTTTTATTTTGTAGTTTTGTAATTTTTGTTTTTTATTTTTATTTATTTAGCATTTTTTAAAATTTTATCTTTTTTGTAATTTTTATTTTTTGTTTATTTAGCATTTTTTTCTATTTATTTATTTTTATTTTTATTATTTTTTGGTTTTATTGTTTTGTTTATCATTACATTGGCTAGTGTTTGTCCATATGTTTTCTGGCCATAGAAACAGCTAGAGCGATCTAACAGAGACTTGATTATTTCAGCTGTCTTTCAAACGGCTGCCAACTCGCTCGCACATCTAGAGATCAAACCGATGCAGTTCCAGTTTGCTAACGTCAAACCAGCTCTTCAAGGTCTTCTCGATCCTTTCAAAGAATTATCAAGTTTTTTATCATTTACATGTGAGACTAACCCGGATCGTGTGATTATCCCGTCCGTTAGAGAGCTCTGTAACCAACAATCGGACAATCTGGAGAGCCAACTAGATCACTATGGCAACTCACCCGCCAAGAAACCATTCGTTGCTCATTCGAGGAGCAAAATATCTGAGTGTTCTCAAGCATCGTTGTGCGTTTTAGTTCTTCTACCGAGCGAATACAACTTTCATTCTCAACGAATGAGAGACAGTTTTATGGATCATAATTTTTTTCCGGTGGCCACGATGGCGGGAATGACTCCATCTCAACAGTTTGAAAAATATTACTCGTTTCCACGTCTTCCTGAGTACCCACTCTCGACGCTTCCAGCGTTCGGATTGTACGTTCGTCAGTCACCTGGCGGTGGCACTAAACCATCAGTGTCCTCCAATTCTGCAGCCGTACGACTGAATATGTATGCCGTTTGTGATCTCTCGATCATGGAGCAGTTTTACTCGAGTATTCTCGATCAGAAACCTTTTAAAGGACGCGAAGGCAATCGTTTCTTTCTTATCTACTCGCTCTCATCGGTAGCCGTTTCCAACGTCGAGTTGTACATATACTATTGCCCAGACTGCAAGGTTGTTGTCACAGAAGGCGTGACGCTTCATTTTCTTGTCTCCGATTTGGTCCTCGCAGCCAATCGGTTGGGTGAGAATTTGCTACGAAAACATGGCCACCACAGCTACATGACCGTCGACCCTCAAGAGCATCTTGTGATTCTCCATGCCATATGAACAGTCGGTCAGATGGTAGTAAGTCGTTTCATCTGTTTGATGTGAGAGCTAACTGCTTGATTTTACTCAGTGAGTTATAATGTGAATATATGCTAGGTGGAGACCGGTTTTTTGATCATGTAGTTTAGAGAGGAAAGGACGCAGAACTGTTGCACGAGAGAAATCGTTCTCTTTGTTGACATTGTTAAGTTAACAATACAATACACAGTGGATGGTCTTTTATTTCAAATTCTGCCAGACCTATTGAATTTCTTGATGCTCAGATTCGCTGGTCCGGTTTTGAGCTTGACCAAAATATATAAAAAAATTATGTGCGCATGCGCAATGATGATATCCTTGCTGACAAAACAGATTTGTTGCATACCTTCTACGTAGTAGGTATTGGTAACCCGCAAGTGTTGAGAGCATGTGGTCCAGCTGTTTCCATGTTCTGCTTGTTATCAGCATTATAGGTTGGTTTTTGTGTCCATTTTGTTATCTCACATTTGTGGACGTGCAATGAGAGCTGCGTGTGCTCAAAGTGTCACGTGATCATTATTTGTTCTATTTTTATTTTGTCAGTTGGTCCTGTTTTCATGTCTAACATCCGAGCATCAAACAATTTAGTTGGTCTGGCCTTATGAAAAAGTTTGTTACTAGGGTTAGTCTACAAAGACCGAGCATAACTGAGATAGTAGAATCGAGACGAGAGATTGCCGAGGTGTAGCATAGTTAGGGCTCAGCACAGCCAAAATACAGTGTAGCAGTGTAGCTAAGACACTCGTCACAGTATACTCAAGCCGTAATTAGCACCACATGATCTGGAAGAGACAGCAGTGCAGACCCAGATCCAAACAGCCTCCTGTTAACAGACATCGTATATACGTTACAATGTATACTGTGACTTGTCTATACAGTCTCACCTAAACAGCTTTACATGATGATGGCATGTCATTCTTTGTTGCTGTCATGCTATAGTTGGTGTCCTACGTTAATTGGTCTGGGGACCAGTTGTGACTGCCATAGTTGGTCTGGTATTGCTGTAAGTGGTCTCGGACCCGGACTTTAACCCTAGCCTTGGACCAGTCATGGCTAGGACCTTTTGTGGCTGCCATAGTTGGTCTGGTATTACTGTAAGTGATCCTGGACCCAGACTCTAACCTTAACCCTAGACCCAAACCTTAACCCTAAATTCTAACCCTGGACTCTAAACCCTAACCTTAACCCTAGCCTCTGACCAGTCGTGACGTACGAGTTGTGACTGCCATAGTTGGTCTGGTATTGTAGGTGGTCTCAGATTGGGACCCTAACCTTAACCCATAACCTTAATAGCCTGGGACCAGTCATGGCGGACCAGTTGTGGCTGCCATAGTTGGTCTGGTATTGCTGTACGTGGTCCCAGACCCGGACCCTAACCCTGATTCTAACCCTAACCTTAGCCCTGGACCAGTTATCGTGTGACAAGGCATCATAAGGTCACAAAGTCAATCGAGGACATGACATGAAGAACTACACACAAGGTACTGTAAACATGTTGGATGATGGGCTGATGTATTGCCATCTTATCTTTGGTCTCCACTGCCCGTCCTCCTCCAGATCACGTGGCACTAATTAGAATCACATTGATTGCGCAAAGGAAAGCGCGAGCCGCAGTAATTAATAGCAGTGGGCGTCACCCGGATGTGCCGTTAGGGTAAGCATGGCAGTAAACAGTCGGTTTGCTGCTGTTCCACGCCATCTCGATGGCTAAAGAGTCTCGAAAGGTGAGAAACAAAGCAAACACTTACGACCCTAAAGACGTTAACACACTCACCGCCTCTTTTCTTACCATTTCTGACGCGTTTTTCTGGTTTCTCATTTCTCAGCAATGCGTCAAGAAGCGGTCGCCTGGGTCGCTTTCAGGTGTTGCCTTCTTGTCACGCACGCCGTCCAAGGCACCGACGCAGCTGACCGCTTTGTACAGACCGTCTGATGCCAGGAAGTCGACTAGGACGGCCTCTGCTTCCGGTGCGAGGTCTCGCCCTGGTGGCGCTTTGTCGCCGTCTGTGAAGTTGAAAGTGCTTGGTAATTCGTCTGGGAGGTCGACGCTGGTGCCGGAATGGCCTCTGAATAGTGGAAGACCGTCGAGGTGTGGAGTGCGTGAGGCTAGGTGTTGCTTGCTTGCAGTTGCGTGAATTATTAATGAATGCGGGGGTACGTGTGCTAAGTGGACGGAGCGTGAGTGGATGGACAGTCAGACGAACTGATGAATAGATTGAGAGATGGACAGAGAGACCGATGAATAGACAGACAGACAAACATACAAACGGATGGACAGACAGACAAATTAAACCTACTGATGGATGGACTGACAGACAAACATACAGACGGATGGACAGACAGACAAACAGACTGATGGATGGACCCAGACAAACATACAGGCGGATGGACAGACAGGCAAGCATACTGACGGATGGACAGACAGGCAAACATACTGATGGATGGACAGACAAACATCAGGCGGATAGACAGACAGGCAAACATACTGATGGATGGACAGACAGACAAACATCAGGCGGATAGACAGACAGGCAAACATACTGATGGATGGACAGACAGACAAACATACTGACAGATGGACAGACAGGCATACATACTGATGTATGGACAGACAGACAAACTTACAGACAGATGGACACACAGGCAAACATACTGATGGATGGACAGACAGACAAACATACAGACGGATGGACAGACAGACAAACATACTGATGGATGGACAGACTGACAAGCATACAAACATACTGATGGACGGACGGACCTTACAGATGAATGGACTGATGGACAAACATAGAGACAAATGAACAGACAGACAAACATACTGATGGATGGACAGCTTGACTGACTAACTGATGGGTTGGTTTTCTTTATTTTGAATTGAATTGTAATAGTACAATATTCAAACAATAAAGCTAGACTAAACAGTTTGTAAAGGATGTGATGCTGAATCTCCACATCAAAAGGGTAGTTCTTAACTCTGCCAAGAAAATGTCTCTTAATTAATTAATGTTATTAATAATTACTCTAGCATTATACTTCATAGTACAATAAACACACTGACAGATGGACAGACTGACTGACAGACAGGTTGACGGATGGACGACAAATAGACAGACTGATTGACAGACAGGTTGACGGATGGACAGACAAATAGACAGACTGATTGACAGATAGGTTGACAGATGGACAGACAAATAGACAGACTGACTGACAGACAGGTTGACGGATGGAGAAACAAATAGACAAACTGATGGACAGACAAATAGACAGACTGATTGACAGACAAATGATAAACAGACAGTCACAAAGACATGCATGTGGACATGACATGACTCAACAGGTAATAGAGTGATATATCATAATAAATAGAGTTTTGTACTCACATTTTCTCTTGCACTCTATAGGCTGAGCTACAGTAATGCAAAACCTGATGGAGATTCCAAGCCGGTGTTCAAGCATAGAGGCTCTACAGCGCCTCTAGAAAGACGAGTGATTGATAAAACAAAAGCTAGGAAACGTGATGCAACTGACAGACTGCCTAGTGTGGATGAGGTTAAGCCGGAAGATCTGAGTAATGCCATTGATACGAAGTCAAGCCAAAGTAAGCGTGACTTTTAATTTGTTATTTGCACAGTTAGACAGACATGTGGACATGCAAGCACATTAACCCAACATTGCTCTAGAACATTCAGCACTAAATAAAATATGGATGTCTAATATCAATATTATAATACATTTGATTGCAAGTGTGTGTGTGTGTGTGTGTGTGTGTGTGTGTGTGTGTGTGTGTGTGTGTGTGTGTGTGTGTGTGTGTGTGTGTGTGTACGTGTGTGTGTGTGTGTGTGTGTGTGTGTGTGTGTGTGTGTGTGTGTGTGTGTGTGTGTGTGTGTGTGTACACCAAATCCTCACTAATCTGAATACGTTTAGCCCCCTGCCTCAGGTACCCATATATAATAGAAAAATTTTGAGGCAGCCCGATCCGGGTTGCTGCCGCATGAAAATGGTTATTATTGTCTTAGCAAATACGGAGACTCTAAAATAGGGATTTCCAATTGATTGGCCACTCAGAGCCGTAGCTGCCGTTTTTGTCCAATTTTTCTCATGTCAAATGGCTGTACATGTGTAATCTTCTCAATTGGTCAGCCAAAGGCATCGTTTGGTCGTCCATTGGCTGATGGCTGGCTGTCATTTCATGCTCTGAATGTGTGTGTGTGTGTGTGTGTGTGTGTGTGTGTGTGTGTGTGTGTGTGTGTGTGTGTGTGTGTGTGTGTGTGTGTGTGTGTGTGTGTGTGTGTGTGTGTGTCTGACTATTTCAAATCCTGACTGTCACAGTATTTAGAAGTATGTAGTCGTTGCAGCTGTGTCGTTTACTACACACATGACATACGTATGGAGACATTTGTAAATGCACTAATGGTCAGTGTGTGAGGTGAGGTCTGAATCTCTGAGGCTACGCGTTTTGTGATCTGAACAAACCTTACTAATCCAAACAGGGCTTGGGATTCGCGAGGTTCTATTGTAATGATAAAAAGCAACTAGACGATTTCAATGGAGCAAAGTAGTTTGTATGTTTGATGTCGTGTTCGTTGTTTTCATTAAGTTTTGACTACTAGACAGGCATCTCTGTATTGAGAAACAGCTAATTCTTTCAGATGTTCATAGACTTGCAGCATTAGAATGACAAACTGATGTGTCAGACGTACTTGTTGTCTGGTAGGAAAACGATCAACTGACACAACAGACAGACAAACTTTGTGTGCTTGTCTTGCTGTTTATGTATTTTTTGTTCGTTTTTGGTATTTGTAGTCTTGGTTTATATTATTTTTTTATTTATCTGAGTTGCTTTCTATAGCAGTGATCGAACGTTCTGTTGTGTTGGAACCTGGTCTCGACTCTGGACTGCAGTCACTTAGTACATCTAGCAGCACTATTGCTCAGTCATCTGTCATGCTGGCGTGGTCGGATGAAGCAAATTTGCAGTCGTTGCGTATACCTTCGGTGAGTGAACCGAGTCTAGACATGCCAACAACGACACCAGTGTCATCTGATTCTGAGTATGACACTGACATTGAAGAGGACTTTAAAAGTGAGAATCATGGTGATTGTATTAGATATATTTGTTATGCATGTTTGGCTGGTTGTGCTTGTTTGTGTGTTGCTTGTGTGCTTGTTTCTGTTCTTTGCAAAGACACACACACACACACACACACACACACACACACACACACACACACACACACACACGTACACACACAACACACACACACACACACACACACACACGCACACACACACACAAACACACACACTTGTCATGTACAAAGCTGTGATTATGCTTGCACTTGGTTGTGAGTGGCAAATATGCTACAAATGAAACTACCAACATTACACATGTTTATCATAATCTCTTGTGTCGTGAAAGTTACAAGCAAATTATCATTTATCTACATACAGTATGAATTTCTGGACATTTTCAAATTTTTCTGTAGAGACAAAGGAGCCATACGATGCAAGCGCAAGGGACGTGTATGAAACTGAATGCAAGAAATTGAGTGAGACTGAGTCAAACTACAGCCATTTTAAATTTGTTGTCATTTATGTTGCATGTTGTAGGCCTTACTCCTGCTAAATTTATGTGTCGTCATATGGGTGAGACATCGGTGACCATGAGACATCACAGCCTGGGAGCCGATGGTGGACGATGTCTTGCTAAAGCTATTGCTGTGAGTTCTTATTGTGTAGTGAACAGGCTGTTCTCTGGTCTGTCACAATGAATAGTATTAATAGATCTGTATCTGTGGGTTTGTGTGGTTATCTGTTTGGTCGTTTGTCTGTTTCGATTGCCTGACAAATTGCTGTTTATCATGCCTGTGTCTTGATACTGAGATATGCACGAATGCAGACATACAGTCTGGTAGACAGGCTGACACGTTAGGCAGCTGTTGATATTTTGTTGTTGCTTTGTGTAGAGGAATGCCTTCATAGAGCATCTCGACTTGACTGACAACTACCTGGAAAGTGAAGGGGGTGTGGCATTTGCAAGCATGCTCCTTGAGAACAGCATTATCAAGGAATTGGTTAGTAGAGATCACGAGGTCACAAACGACGAGATACTCTCTATTGCGTTTTGTGTAGGATTTGAGTGAAAACTTTTTGAGATCGCGTGGTGGCACGGCGTTTGCACAGGCATTGAAAGTGAATGAAAGTTTGAAACGTCTTTCTCTCAGATGTACGTCAAGTGTCCGTCTGACTGCATGTCTGTTTATTCATTTGTTTGTTTATTTGTCTACTTACTGAATATTTTCTTTGTTTGTCTGTTTGTTTGTCTGTTTGTCTGTCTGTTTGTCTGTCTGTTTGTCTGTCTGTTTGTTTGTCTGTCTGTTTCTTTGTTTGTTTGTCTGTTTGTCTGTCTGTTTGTTTGCTTGTCTCTTTGTGTGTCTGTTTGTCTGTCTGTTTGTTTGACTGTCCGTCTGTTTGTTTGTATGTTTGTCTGTCTGTTTGTTTGTGTGTTTGTCTGTCTATTTGCTGTCAAGATTGTTTATTCACCAACAAACTACCCATTTATGCTTTATGCTGTGAAGCCTGGTTCGCAATTATATGTTCCGCTCATCTCCACCACATGGTGCGGCGAACTGCTGATTGCTGTGTTCTACCAAGCGAATATGTTTCCACGCCACGCTCTTTGTCCATAAAATCATACTTTGGTTTAGGTGTCTGGTGTCCTTTTGTCTGGTTCCAAGGCATAATAATTACCCGTATAAAGATACTAGTTCCTCTTGTTCTTGAATTTGGCTTTGTTTTTGCTACTTCTTTGCCGCAAGAAAATGCACAACAGACGTTACTAGGTATGCCTTGTATTGGGGAAGGTAGAGATCAGAACAATTTGTCTGTGAATTGTGTCTTCACGATGCAGAGCCACTCTTACAGAGTACACCATTGTGAAGCTCTATACATGCACTCTGTACCTGTTGCAATACAATACTTCAAGCAAGGGATATCCCGGATAAGCATGCTTACCTGATTTCATGCTAGGTTACGATTGGTCAAACTTTAGCGGCAGGGAGCGGTTTGCCACAGAGAGAAAAGTTTTTATCCCCTGAGTGGCACTCAGAGCGTGCTGTTTTGCCGTTGCTATTCATTCTGATGAGCGGCATGTCGCTTGTTGCTGTTCAGCTGAACGGCACATTGTGAACCAGGCTTGAGTCAAGGTCAACATCTGTTTGTTACGAGTCTCTCCATCTGTGTACTGTCATTATACTCAGTAATCTCGTCTCATTCCTTTTCTCTTAACAGCTAATCATCTAATGGACATGGATGCGAAGATATTTGCAGAGATGATGAAGATAAACATCACACTAGAAAAACTCGATTTGAGTTACAACTCGTTTGGTGCTCACGGAGGCATCTACCTGGGAGGTGGCCTGGTCTGTTGCTATTCATCAGTTAGTGTCCACTGTGATTCGCTAATGACATTAATCTTTTTAGTCTGTGAATTGTACATTGAAAGTCTTAGATCTCAGATACAATTGTATCACACTGAGAGGTGGTGTTGCATTAGCTACAGCTTTAAAGGTACGAAGTGGGTGATACAATGACGTGTGCTGGAAGTTTTTATGACCTACTAGCTAATTAGCCCATTCTTTGCCTGGGAAAATTTATTAAGGTTATTATCACAAATGCAATTCAGTTATTAGAGAAAGACAGAGAGATACACACACACACACACACACACACACACACACACACACACACACACACACACACACACACACACACACACACACACACACACACACACACACACACACACACACACACACACACACACACACACACACACACACACACACACACACACACACACACACACACACACACACACACACACACACACACACACACACACACACACACACACACACACACACACACACACACACACACACACACACACACACACACACACACACACACACACACACACACACACACACACACACACACACACACACACACACACACACACACACACACACACACACACACAAACAAACAAGCAAACAGAGCAGGATTCACGTTTAACTTACACAAATTTACTGTGTGCTGGAAATTTTTATGATCTATGTCTCTTGTTAGACAAACGATACTCTTGAAGTTCTGAATCTGTCTGGAAACGGTTACGCTCTTCTTGGCTGCATGGCATTTGCGAATTCGCTTCGTGTCAATAGAACTCTACTGGAGCTGGACCTGAGGTTAGACTCTTGTCATGCATGAAACGAGAGTTCATTGCAAACCTAATGATTTATGATTGCATCAATGCTACAACATAAAGTTTATTGAAGATTATTTTTTAGCAACAATCGAATACATGATGAAGGTGCTAAGTATTTAGCAAAAGGATTGGCGAAGAATGAAGGTCTGCAGGTTTTTAAGGCAAGTCAGAAAGGGTTTGTTGTGTTTGTTTGCAAATTGTTGATGGATTGGTTTCTGTAGGTTGGGAAGAATCCGATTGGCATGGCAGGAGTGGAAGAATTGATACGAAGCGTAAAGTCTAATCAGTCGTTAAGACTTGTAGCACTCGAGGTAAGTGATTTTGTTTGTCAATAAGGGTTTGCTTTGCACACACACACACACACACACACACACACACACACACACACACACACACACACACACACACACACACACACACACACACGCGCGCACACATGCACGCACACATGTGCGCATACACACACACACACACACACACACACACACACACACACACACACACACACACACACACACACACACACACACACACACACACACACACACAAGTATGGTGTGTTGACTGGTTGCATTCTTACTGTTGTGTGTTTTCATACAGGAGTTGAAAATATCTGCAAAGGCAATGGAGCAGATTCGAGAACTCAATAGATTGCGAGGTCTTATGGTTGAACACGGTCGGATGTCGTTCTATGAGAAAGAGGTTGAGCCAGAGATGGGGATTGATCTTGTTGTCAAGTTTATTCAGGAGCACAGATACAGACTCATAGATTTGTTTTTTCGGCTGGACAAGGATAGGAGTGGGGAGGTCACGTGTCGGGAGTTCAAACGAGGATTGAAGGAGACAGGCTTGGGCATGAGTGATGTAAGACATATGGTGTGGGTCTTTGTATTATTGCATTGTTTGTTTTTATGTCAGTCTTGTGTTTGTCTCGTCTTGCTTTGTCTATGTCTTGAGTAAGTCTTATATTTTTACGTTTGTCTGTCTGTCTGTCTGTCTGTCTGTCTGTCTATTTGTCTGTCTGTTTGTTTGCCTGTCTGTCTGTCTGTCTTTCTGTCTGTCTGCTTGTTCTTCAAAATTGCCAAAAAATCAATCTCATTTATTATTGTTTACAGAAAGTAGACATGCTTTCAAGTTTCTTGTCACCACAGGTTACATACAACATTTTATGGCAATAAAGGCATTGTTAGTTAGTTGTCTAGCCAAAACAAAGTGGGCTAGTGGTTGCTAGTTGAGGTACAAACAAATAGTATTTGGAACCAGACACTTAGTGCTTTGTGAGTGTTTGTGTTTGACTTCATCTGTTGAAAGGTTGAGAAATTATAGGTGTGGTCAGGTCTCAAGCTTCTGATCAGTTAAGCCTGGCTCACAATACACCTCCCGTCGCGTCAAAGGAGGCCATTTCGGTGATGTGTTGGATAGGATTTTTTCTTATTCCAACTTGTCGTGTCGGAAACAGCCTCCTTTGACGCGCTGTGTCACGACACAAGGTGTATTGTGAACCAGGCTATAGAAATATGTAAGTCACTCATACTAAGGATAGTTACCAAATGACTTATTGCCTGTATTTCTGTTCAATTATTATAATCTGAGATTCTGCAATCAGCAAACTTTTAGTGTCACATTTTTATCGAGGTTGGAGCAGACAGACACAGACAGACACACAGCCAGCCAGCCAGACAGACAGACAGACAGACACACAGCCAGATCATTTCAGCAAGATTTTAGTGCTTGGCTTCTGTTTGTAACTGTAGACTACATGCTAGGTGTAGTGTGAAGTGTGACACATTAGGTCATGCGGGGGTAAGACACAAACAATGTGAAAACGCAAACAATGTGAAAACAGGGTGACAAAAATGTTGGTTACAGTAAAGTGCTAAGGACTACAGGCACCCGCACTTCCTCTTGTTGGGGTGTCATTGTGTCAGTTCCAAAGGGATCGGGAATGCACACGGAAGTTACACATTGAAAAAGTAATAATATGCATTTTTACTTGGAAAAACAGTTATCTATAATGGGCATATGTGTACAATATTGTCAAGGTGGTAGGTGTAATAGTAGATATTGGTGTTATGACCATTGAGATTACTATTTATATATTACAGCAGTTTCCAAAAAAATTGTTGAGTTTGTCACAAATAGTTGAGTGTTATTAGGACGGGTACATGATCCAGCAACTAACACCTGGATGGTGACACTGACTTCACTGATATGTACCCAACAAAGAACGAGTGACTTCGTTGTAATGGATGCTTGTGTGTACAGTGCATGTCACTTGTGGGCTACCCAGTTGTCTTGTTTTTCACATGCCACTTGCTTCAGCGGCGTTGACCCTTCAAGTAGCAACAACTGTTTGTCAATTAAAACTACAGGAATGCATTTTGTCAGTGATATTTGACACACAGGTTGTTGGTTACTTTCCATTCTGCTTGACAAGTCACAAATGAGTTTGTTTCAGTTTGTTGTTTTAGTATGTCGCCATTTCAGTTTCCACATTTGAAAACATTAATTAGAGCTCAGCAGTCATTAATAAGGCAAAATTTGTTTGAAAGTCTGCATTTGTTTGAGTCCCTACCTTTGCTGAAATAGACTGAAATAATATAAATTGTGAGCATCTTGTTATACTATAAGTAACTTTGAGACCACATATCAATCATTTTTTCTCAACGTTTCTCGTGGTTAAGGAAAAGCAATTACCTTCCTATTTCTATGTAAACTGGATCATACAACTGGTTTTCACTTGTTATCAAGGTTAATCCCTATGGTCACTCAGTTGCATTATCTAGTCTCAATTTTCCTCCTACATTTCTCAGAAGGTCACATTACCATATCTTTTCTTCACAAGATTGTTTTATGATACTAATTTTGATAGACATGCCCAGCGTGATAGCAAACTTGTGCTGCTTTGTTATTTCCTTTAATTAACTTTAATAAAGGAAGTTAATCCATATAAATCACTCTGGTAATGAAACCATGGTGTTTCATCACAACAGCTATTGGCACTAATGTTTCCATGAAGTTTGTATTATTGCCAGTTGCTGTTGTAACACATTCCTAACTTATTCTATTAGGGTCGTTGTGGCTACCAACGTTTGCAAGTGATATGTAATCTTTTCTGGGGTACAATCCTAGGAACCTAATATTTAGTCTTGTGGTTGCATGCTATTAACCTAAGGAAGCAAGCAATTTGAGATCTAAATCTGTTTCTGGTTTGTACTTCTAGTGTGTGTGTGTGTGTGTGTGTGTGTGTGTGTGTGTGTGTGTGTGTGTGTGTGCACGCGCATGTGTGTGTGTGTGTGTGTGTGTGTGTGTGTGTGTGTGTGTGTGTGTGTGTGTGTTTATGTGTTTGTGTATGTGGAATGGCTCTGTTTCTTTGTACCAGTTCTAGTTAGTTTTGTCACCAGTTAATCCATGGGATGCTCTTTGTTGTGATTTACCTCATCGGCCATCAGTAACTAGATACTATTGACAAATTTCTCAAGATGTAGATGTGCTACACAGTACAAACGATTGATGGCATGTATGAAATACTCTGCAGGTAGCAGCAACCTATTTCACAACCCTGGGTATGAAACTTACTTTAGCTCAAGGTATTATTACTGTTTGCCTTATGAGATCTTATTGGGCAATGCTAATGGCCTAAATTATATAAAAGCAGTTGGAGACAGTGGAGAGATACAGAAGTATCAACATATATGAGCACCTACTTTACTGATGTCTACAGGTGTTCAAGAGTGTTATCAGATTCATAATGAATACTTAGGGGAGCTCTCATGCTGACACTAAAGCAAATAATTTGTATAATTTAGAAATGATTTCCATTTTTTATTTCTGTCTGGCACTTCACTTTTCCACTCTTACACAACTCTGTAATGAAGCAGGAAACTTTGATATCCAATTGACAGCCGTTTCTCAGCTGTTGTTCTAGTCTAGTTCTTGAATTTTTCAACACAAAGGAAATTGTAAATGACTGCTTGACAAATAGGTTTGCATGTTTTGACTCAACGCATGTATGTGTTTGATTCCTTGTTTTCTTGACTGGCTGTGCTAATTGTAATTATTGAGGCTCTAGGCCACACTAAAAGGCTTTACATAGTTTTGTATGCCTGCAGTGGGGACTTTAGCTAATGATTAGGATTGAATGTACTGTACCACAGTTTATTTAAGGATCTTTATTCTCAGTTTTCAATTGGAATGCACTTTAATGATTATACCTCAGGTGTATTAGTTGCTGATGACAGTCTGCGTGCTAAATAAGCATCAAACAATGCTCTACAGAATTCTCAACTAGAAGACAGTTTTCAGCAAGCAAGTCAGACTTTCCATTACGTTGCTATTTGTACACCTAGAGTGTGTACACATATCATGCTTTTTGACTGATTGCATTGACTGCTAACCAAACACTGCGATTACAATGCTTGATGTCAAACTCAAGTCCAATGAATTTCTGAAAGCAATTGAAACTTTTCGACAAATTTATACTTATAAACTAAAATTTTTTTGGGTGTTTTCAATTATCTGGTTTTTGAATTCTATTATTTTCAATTAATTTTGTAACATCCTGTACAAGTGATTTCTACATAAGGTAAATTTGCAAGCATCTAGGCATAGATCGTTTGCGAAATAATTTTTTGGTGTTTATCTGGTATGACACACAAGGAATACAGGCTGAAGGTTGGATACAATATACACATGCAACTTACTGCTGTACACATGCAGGTGTGCTGACTGTGATCCTTACAGTCTCGGTGGTTTGTCACTATGAGGGTTGTCGTGTTTCATTTACTGATGCTGCATTGCAGCTAGACTTTAAGTCCCATAGTTAGATGCACGTCTCACTTGACTTTGTGTTGGCATTGTTTTGTTTCCAAACAGATTAGTTATTGCTTCTTTTGTTAGTGGTTTGATGTGCCATTAGAGTCTGTCTGATTTGTTATGTTATGTCAGCGTGGTGATATGTTAGCTGCCAGTCTGGGTGTTTCATTAGTAATGTACTGATGCAGTTGTCATTATTGCTATACTTAGTGGGTTATCAATAATACTTTCTGTTGAGGATGAAATCAATATGCGTGTGGGTGTATCACTACGTCTGCTGTATGGGTAGATGGTTGGATTGAGTTTTTAAGATTTAGTCATCAGGTGGCTTTAGCCTTCAAGTCATGTTGTTTTAACTCACTGGTGTGTCAAAATTTTATGTCTAGATTCTTACGTATTGAATGTGAGTGTTTTAAATGTTGACCTGTAGTAGCAGTCTGATCAAGAGCTGATGCCTACAGCATTTGTTAACAGCAGATGGACCGAGTGTGACCTAACGACGGTCTCACTGTGAATTACTAGTTCATTACTGTTGCAAAGAGATTCGTCCTCTTTACGTGGCAACGACCAAAGGAATTCAGAGACTACGATCTTTATGTAACAGATTGAATCAAGATATGTAGATGGGAAACCATGCGTATGTTGGCCAGTTCCATTAGTTGACTGTATTTGGCTCGAGCAATAGTACATTAGGGCAGTAATTGGTTGAAACTCATACTGGGTCTCTGACTATTAGAATTCCTTTTGTACTGTGCGACACGCAGTCTTTGTTAATCTTACTTCTAAACGGATTACAGTTAGATGGGTGGATATCTTTATCTGCATTTGGGTCTCTTGTTGTTTGTATACTTGGTGATCATGAGACAAAAAAAACAAGGATTCGAAGTGTATAATTTGAGATTTGAAATGTTGCTTTGATACGTCTAAATGGGACGTATGTATTGGATTTTATAGCAGATTTGTTATTCAGTCAAAGAAATAGGATGGGTGTATTGTCACTGAAGCAGACATACAGATACAGCAATGTTTATCAGTTTATGTAGTAATTGATGGTGCATTTGCTGTGCAGCTGACATGGTGGTTACTACACACACACACACACACACACACACACACACACACACACACACACACACACACACACACACACACACACACACACACACACACACACACACACACACACACACACACACAGCAATTGGGCTATTCTTAAATTTCTTTATTATTACGATATTACTAGACATTGGTGTGTTATGTGAGTCAAAATATGTCGCATCAATGATTAGTGTATGTTTACGTCTGTGTTTCTATGTTTGCCAATTTCGCATGCTTTGAGACGATGAGACTATTTGTGGATGATTCCAGTACAGAGTTTGTGCCTCCAAGTTGTGTTCCCTAATAGACTGGCTTCCCTGTAATGTTGCCAGACATCACAGCTGTTGATGCTCGAACTCCTAACATGAATAAGCCAGCGAGCTGCAGCCATACTACAATACAATGTCATTGAGTTGCACCTCACTGTATGCACCTCACTGCTCGACTTCTCATCAGTTTGGTTTCATGCAGTTGTTCTATTGTCAGTACTTAATCTAGTTAGATCGCTAGCTGCTGTGCAATAATGGTATCTAGTCGTTCAGTACAGACATGGATTTCAAGTGTGAGTCTGGATATGCATGAATATCGTCAACATTTCTTGACACATAAACTTTGTTGTATGTAAGGATGTTCAACTCACATATCTGATTGTATTTCAACTTCTTCTGCTTCTCATTCTAATTTTCCTGCTTGCATTGTATGTCTTGTTCTAATTCTGTTCGAAACTGTTGCAATAGCAACATGTTATTTGATTGTGAATGTTGCTGCAGACTTTTATTGTTGCTCAGTGCACCTCTGGGTTTCTCACCCTACTAACTTGTTTGGTTATTCTAAAATAGGAGCAGCTCACTGACATGATAAACATGCTGGATCTTGACAGCAATGGCCGTATTAATTACAGGTTGGCTTCTAGTGTCTCATTCATGTGATTGGTATCATGCTGCTTTCGTGGCTTCTCACCCCAGTTGTTTTACAGTGAGTTGTGCAGTGGCAAACAGGATGTGATTCAAGAGAGACGCAGACGTGTGAAGTTGGTGCAAAAGAAAACGCTTTTAGACCGTCAGCGGATGCGGTTACCCACAGCATATTTCAAGTTTGACGTCACAGGCAAATGACCTGAATTTATTAGATCAGGATTAGTGCAGAATAGACCGCCGTTGCGAGAGTATTTATTTTTAATTTTGTGTATTTTTCACGAGTGGCCGCCGGGCGGTTTCTATTTGAAAACAATCATATTTCAGACGAAAATACACTTGCAGATTTGTGGGAAATCGTGGTTTGTCACGTGCCATCCGGGACAGCTGCGTGGGCGCCTTTACGCAATTCGCCAAATTGCTACTTTATGTATTTAGGATTTCCAATATTTTTGTTGTAATTCGGTGACGCAGACCGCCTGACGGGCATGCGGGCAGTCGAGCTTGCGGGTCGGAGTTGAGCGTCTGTTGATCAGCGTTGCAGAGGAGAGTCGGCATTCGAAGATCTGGTGAGTTCGACGCCAGTTGCGACATTGTATCTCGCGATCGAGGATGTGGTTAGTGACATGGCGGCTTGCCCGTCGTGCTGGCACGACTAACGATGTCGTGGATCGTGCAGTAGGTCGCTCTGTGGTGTCATCTCCCTGGAAGCTTGGCGACGAAAAAATTCTTTCCGCCCAGTTGTGGACGTGATTTCGTTAGCGCCTGCATTCCGTGCATGATGACAGTCGCTCGATCTTACTACACATTGTTACACGTTGTTGCTACTCGAAGTCGTCGTTGATTCGCTGCGACGGACATGCGGAATTCCCATGAGTCCGATCCCGACAGATCCCCCAATCAGGAGCAAGTCGCGTGACCTCGACCTAAAAATTAGCTACACTGTGCCGTGATGCACTTCCGTTTTCTGTTGGTCATTTTAGCGTACAATTTTTCTTCGCTCTTGTTTCGTTTCTAGAGCTGCTCGGTGTGTACATGCGGCGTGTTGCTATCAGAATTTCACAGCGGTTCGCCTTATGACCGTTTTAATTGAATGAGCAAATTGAATTAGTCTTTCGGCGTCGTGTTTAATTACCACAGAATTGAGTCGGCTTCCATTTTCGAAAGTCTGACGAGCTTGGCGTCGCACCTCGTCGTTCCGATGCGAAACGTTAGCGTTTGGCGAGACCGCGTTTGCCAGTTTTCTGTGAAAATTTGCATCCGCATTATGTTTGCTAATTGGCGGAGTTCCAGAAGGGAGATTGATATCTCGGATTATTTGCGAGTTGTGTTGTCATTAGAACTGACCTCGGGGTGCACGTGTATCATGTCTGCAATATTATGGGTTTCTGTTACCCACCATTACCGTTTTTCTGGTGTTATGAAAATGTTGATTGTTTGACGCTGTCGCGAACTTTGGGCGCAAAGCCGCGCAAGTGCGAAGCAGAGAGGCGAAAATCCGGTGCAGACAATGTATTGTTGATTAGCGTCGTCTGCGGCTTTTGAAAAGCAAATTGGGAGTGAAGTAAAGTGGCACGTGCCTGCAGGGTGGTCTAGACTATTCCAGGAATGGAAACATCTGATTGGCTAGTTACTCTTTCTGATTTGCTACAATGTGTAGAAACATACAGATTCGCGTGCGACAGTGTAGCAAGCGAATGTAGCTGTCTTGGTGAAACGGGGAATTCCCTTGCGTCTCTCTGGATTTCTAATGCTCTGCGCGTGGAAAGTTTTGTTTGCTTGCCATGCAGTCCAAGGGTGTCAAACAATTAGCAACTAGACTATCTGGTTACACACTAAAATAAATGAGTGGTGTGTGGATTCTGTGGCAAATGTGGAGACAATTCACAGAAGACAATCTTGCTATTGTACCTTTCATGTGATTAGCAAGGTGGAAAGGCTTCCCACTCATGCAGCACCAAAGATATACTTTGCCATATGGTGAGATGTTGTCTCCCCAAAGGGGAGGGGCGGGAATTTCTGCAAAATTCATTGAAAGGTCTAGGAAACTGAGTGCAGACAAACTTGGAATGATTATTTGATGAATATTTAATTGTGTTGATTGTGTGGAGATGGTTGAAGGGGCATGGAATGCGGTGCAATCTCTGGCGTTGGTTTGACACAATTAGTCACACAAAGTATGTCATTTAGTGACAGTCTGAACAAGTGTCCTGTGTAAGATGGCATTCTCGTGGTTCACCCCTACTTTCTATCCAAAATGGGTATATATCCATCTCTCCCATACGGGAAACTACGTTATAGTGACGTCAGAATGATTCATTTTTTTCTGATTGGTTTTGTCTTGTCAGTTTTCCATGGTGATTCACGAGGACATGGCGACACCTGCAAGTTCTGTGGCTACTTCAAGTGGAGGGAAGTCTCCTTCGGCTCAAACAAGTCAACGACTGACGTGCAAGATATGTGGAGCGACTTTCGTGTATCCGGGCTCTTTCACAAAGCACATGCAACGCCATGAAATGAGCAACAAGAGAAGCCAAGAATCAAGCCCGAGTCCGAGTTCCATGTTGATGTCCGATTCCACGCCGTCGATGGTCACCTCGAAGAGTCTCCAACAGGTTGTGCCTCAACCACCGGCTGTCAGCCCTTCTACAGCACCAAGCATGAATCACAGCTATTTTCCTAATTCAAGAGGTGAGCATGACATCAGTGTTGGCTACACTACATAAGTCTGATATCATAACTACTTGGTAATGACATGTTGAGATTCATTACCAAACCAGTCACTTTGTTGATCCCCTTGGAATAATAATAGTAATATAGAGTTTCCTTCTCACCCAAATGGAGTACAGTTGAACCCTATGGAATGTAACCATTCTTCTCAGAATGCAAAGCATTTATTTTTGGGTTTACTTACCATCATTGCGGTTGTACATTTTTGGATTCTGGTGGGTTGGTGTGTTTCCAGAGCAACAGAAAGGATTAGTTTTGTGGTTTGATTACCATTTTGGCGTGACTTCTAATATATACTGAAGACTGCATGATGTATTTGTTCTAAGTGGAGTCTTCTCTTATAGAGCAATGTGGGACTTCACAAATACTCTAATGCACATTTATGATTACATAAGATTTGACATGTCAGAGTTGACATGTGGCAAGTCATTTGTTTGTCCAGAATTTCTGATATTTTATTTGTTGTTTTATAGTAGGTGCTTATGTTGCAGTGTTTTCAGGATAATAGGTTGATATAAATCATGGCAGATTAAATTAATTTCTTTTATGTTTTTAATTATAGAATTTTGCTAATTTATAATTTGGATATGACAAGAATGGTTGGTTTAGGATGTTGGAAATATTTCTCACACACAACACACACACACACACACACACACACACACACACACACACACACACACACACACACACACACAACTCGTGTTGTATGCAAATCTCCTATTACATATTTCTCCAAATTTCAAAAATTTGTAACCTAAAATATTTATTTCTAACAACCAGCATGCTACACACTCGTTCCATCTCCTTCCCATTTCTCACACTTGAAATGGATGTTTCGTTGTGTTAACATTCCTGCAGCATGTGTTGGCAGGTTTGTAGTCTATTTGTTTCTTTGTTATTGGCAGGCATCCAATTTAATGTAATGTTGACTTGTTGATCTTGCGAATCCTTTCATTGAATACTGTTTATCATATCAGACATGCAGACCTCTAGTGCTTCATGCGTATTCAGAAATGCTTCATTCTAATATGATTTTGTAATTGGTTAAATGTTCAATGCAAGAGCTAGACACTGGTACAAACTGGATGAGCTTGGAAATGTGGCACAGAGTAATAGAGTCTAGTAAAGAGAGATTGCAAGTGAAGTCTTAGAGTAACAAGAAATTGTGAAGGAAATAGGACAGAACGTATTGACGTTTTTGGGTCTGTATTGTCTGTATTGATGCGTGGGAGAGAAGGGGTTGTGATGGTTGAAAGATTTGGGAGGAATGAAGAGACAGGAACGTGTGGTGATGACGTATTGAAACGAGACATGAAATAAAGGAATGTAAATGTGATATAATCTATGGTAATAATGCATATTGCAGATAGTCTAATGTATTGAAGGTATTGCAGATAGTCTAATGTATTGAGAGTATTGCAGATAGTCTAATGTATTGAGAGTATTACAGGGTAGTCTAGTGTAGTAAGGGTATTGTAGGGTAGTCTATATATTGAGGGTATTGCAGGATAGTCTAATGTATTGAGGGTATTGCAGGATAGTCTAATGTATTGAGGCTATTGCAAGGTAGTTAAGGGTATTACAGATAATCTAATGTATTGACATATTAAGGTAGTCTAATGTATTAAAGGTATTGCAGGATAGTCTAATGTATTAAGGGTATTGCAGGATAGTCTAATGTATTGAGGGTATTGCTGGGTAGTCTAATGTATTGAGGGTATTGGAGGGTAGTCTAATGTATTGAGGGTATTGCTGGGTAGTCTAATGTATTGAGGGTATTGGAGGGTAGTCTAATGTATTGAGGGTATTGCTGGGTAGTCTAATGTATTGAGGGTATTGGAGGGTAGTCTAATGTATTGAGGGTATTGCAGATAGTCTAATGTATTGAGGGTACCGGTATTGCAGGGTAGGCTAATGGTATCTCAACATCATCTGTGAGATCCATAATTACAGACTTTATATTATGGGTGACTTTGTTATTATAGGTGTCATACTTTTGTATATATGCAAGTAAGTGGTTTATACAAGTAGCTGTGTGGGTGCGTTGCTCTGTAATTATTTGACTTATGATAATGACCTGAGGTGGTCCATGGTGATTGTTGACTCATTATGATGATCGATCTTCTGGTGTTCTGTTGGTTGCAGATGGTGGGAGTGTGTGTGTGTGTGTGTGTGTGTGTGTGTGTGTGTGTGTGTGTGTGTGTGTGTGTGTGTGTGTTTGTGTGTGTGTGATTAATCTGATATTTCGTGCTTGGAACTCATGATAAAACTATCAAGTTATTTGTCCATCATAAGGGTGGTGTCACATGTCTTATATTGACATGCCTTTCTGTGTGGTTTACCGTGTACCTGTCAGTAGCATAAGTTGGTCATATGTCATGCTTATTGCTCAAATGTGGGAGCTAGAGACGAACAATGATTTTGAATCGTGTTAGGGTTGCTGGATCCTTGTAGAGTTGTTTCACTCACTCACTCTTGTGTCACATTACTAAAACTCCATCAAAACAATCGCTCATTTTTACATCACAAACTCGATTCGATAAAAGCACAGTGTGAATTTTGATCAATCTTTGCTGCTTGCAAGGAGACCCGATGACCATATAATCAAGATTACTGTCTTTCTAAAAGAGATGGTTGTGTAGAAATAGTTTTATCTGTTAGTCTGTTTGTCTGTCTGTCTGTCTGTCTGTCTGTCTGTCTGTCTGTCTGTCTGTCTGTCTGTTTTAGAATGTGCACTAGTTGATCTCTAATGCACAGTTTATTGCCGTTATGTATGATGACTTGATACATCTCGATGCTATTGTAAACGTTTGGAAGTAGACGTTGGATGCATCACTGCCATCTAACGAGGCCACATGATCTCTCATTTATGTGCTATTTTTGTACTTCTTTTCTTGTGTGTACTGTACAGTACACACATTAGGATGCCTGGCAGAGTGTCATTGTTGTTGTTGTTGTTGTTGTTGTTGTTGCATTTTGTGACCCTGTTGCGTGTATTTATATTTCTGTTGCTATTGGGAACACACAAAACAGGATGGAACGTAATAATCCAGACACCAGCTGGTCATGGAACAGAACCCAGGATATTTCTATCATATGTCAGTATATTTGTATGCGAATGTGTTAGGTGGCTTCGTGCATTATTCTATTGATGGCATGCCTTTTTGTCTCTAGTTTGTTTAGTGAGCAATTGGTACTCAACTTGTAGGGCTTGTGTGATGACTATGTAGAGGTCATTGTCATGTTTGTTGCTTTAGAAGTCGAAGAAGTGTCGGCTAGTAATTCGATGAGATGTCAAGTTTGTGGTCGTCAGTTTAAGTACAAGAGTTGTTTGATTACGCATATTGAGACGAAGCACCCACAAGGACAGTATGCGCCCTCACAAAACAAGCTGAGTGAGTAGAGATAGTTGTGTGTGGTGGTAGAAAATAGTTTTATCTGTCTGTCTGGTTGTTTGTGTGTCTGTCTGTCTATCTGTCTGCCTATCTGTCTGCCTATCTGTCTGTCTATCTGTCTGTCTATCTGTCTGTCTATCTGTCTGCCTATCTGTCTGCCTATCTGTCTGCCTATCTCTGTTGTCTGTCTAGTTGTTTGTCCATGAAGTAGTCTGTTGTGTGTGTGTCTGTCTGTCTGTCTGTCTGTCTGTCGTGTGTCTGTCTGTCTCTCTATTTGTCTGTCCATCTGTCTGTCTCTCTATTTGTCTGTCCATCTGTCTGTCTTTTATTTCTTACATTAAACTATGATATAATTCTGCAAAGAACTACTGTAATACAACTAGACTAATGTTCATTGAAAGCTAACATTACAGCAAACTAAAACACTTATATATAACTAAGACTAATGAAGAAAAATTGAGTGCTGAGAGAGTCAGGCCTCTCAGACCCACCACACAACATGCTAAGTTTCTTTGATATAACTTGAATATTACACTTCTGTAGTTGTACAGAGAGTCTTTTCCTCCAAAAGTCTAAAAATTCCGCAGCATTAGGTCTTCCTGCTTCATCTGATGAAAAGGCTGCCATTTTCTGCAAAAATTTCTCGCTTCTCCCCATGATCCAAAATCTGTCTGTCTGTTTGTCTGTTGTCTGTCTGTCTCACTCCATAAGTCTGTCTAGTTGTTTGTCCATGAATTAGTCTGTGTGTCTGTCTGTCTGTGTGTCTGTTTGTCTTTTAGTCTGTTTTGTGCTGTTCGTTGTCCTTATTTCTGCTTATTAGTTTGTAATTCAGGTGTGAAGCATGGTGGCCTGCCTGTGGAATTACTGAGTGTTTGTGGTGTTGTTTAGGTGCTGCGTCTCGCATGCCTGCATTACAGTGTGATTTCTGTGGCGAAGTATTTGTTTATCATGCCAATCTAATGAAACACAAGCACAAGGTGCATCGTGAGCTGATGCACACGTATTCAAATACAGTCAAGCAGCAGCCACTGATACAAGCAGTAAGTGGTGCTGACAGACAGACAGACAGATGGACAGACAGACAGATGGACAGACAGACACATGGACAACAGACAGATAGATGGACAAACAGACGGTCGGACGGACGGACAGACAGACAGACAGACAGACAGACAAACAGATGGACCAACACATGAACAGTCTAACTCATGGACAAACAAGTAGACAGACGTATAGACAGATTGACAGAACGTCAAGTGGACAATTACGTCAGCACAAAGAATTATTGCTACAATTTGCTTCTCATTTTCAGCTCTCTCCAGTCAGTGGACCATCACATCTTACATCTCCTCGTGATATCAAGCCAAACATTGAGCCATACCCTCAAGCAGCATTGAGTGCCTTCACTCCTACTCTGCCATCCAGGCAAGTGCCAGGAGACGTCGTCTCTCCAGGATACAGAACTGGTGAGAGTTCCAGTGACACAAGCCAGCGACAAGCAGAGAAACCAATAGCACCTGAGGGCGGCAGCGAGGAGGACGAAAAGGCTTTGGCTGAAGGTATACTGAATGGTTTGAGGTTGTAGTTTATTTTGGATGTGTTAGTGGCATGTTTAGTGTGTTATGAGGCAGACAGGGAACAGAACTGTATGAGTGATGGTTGGGTGGACATGAAAGGCATGTAGATGGACGAACTAGCATGACAGACGGGTAGACACACAGGCAAATGCTTAGGTAGATCGATAGATAGACTGTCTGACTGACTGACTGACTGACTGACTGACAGACAGACAGACAGTACTGACAGACATACAGGACAGACAGACAGACAGACAGACAGATGGATGGACAACAAATAGACAGACAGACAGGCGGACAGACAAGACAGACTGACAGACAGGCAGATGGATGGGCAACAAACAGACAAACAGACGGCCAGCCAGCCACATGGACAGCTCAACAGTCAAACACAGACAAACTAATTTTTAGCTCTCAGCAATTATTGCACGTGTGACATGTTTGGATGCATGGAGGTCATCCATACGTCATCCCACTGTCTATCTAACTTCTGTTCTTGTCACTAGGGAGTGCCTTCCATCAGCGATTTCCTCGTAACTCGTACGAATGTCCCGTCTGCAAGATGACGTTCGTGTACGGTACGAGCTTCATGAAGCACATGTCACGTTACCATCCCGGCGAAGAGGTTCCCTACATGGGCCCCGTCAGTCGCGAAAATCACCTCAAACAAATAGCGACCGTCGGATCAGACGGAAAGAAAGAAAGTCACGCGGACGCCGCCGACCGAAACAAGGACAATCAGTGTCCGGACCTGATGAGCATATTTGAGACTGCGAGTCTACGTATTGCTGGCATCAAACAGGAAGGATTGAAGAATCTATCAAGCGAGTTCAGTTTCAGTTATAACTCGGATGGAGGCGAGCGGGAGTGGGAGGGTCAACATGATCGTCGAGTGTCGTCGAACGGTGAGGTGAGCAGCGGGGAAATCGATAGACACGAAGAGTCGGAGAGCGGTGACTCTGATGGTGCTGCAGAGAGGAATGAAAACAAGCAGCAACGTAATCGAGTGATGGAACGAGATGTCGGTAGCGAGGCTCTCGTGTCGAAACATGCGTCTGTGATTGTTGATCCGTCGGACAGTCACGTGTTTGATATGCATCCACAGGTGTCTGCGTTGCAGCAGTCGGCGGCTATGGACTCGCCGATGTCACCGAAGAATTCAGAGTCGCAGTCGTCGGGGCAGGAAATCGGACGGAAGTATTACATGTGCCCGGTGTGTCAGATGGAGTTTGTGTATGGTGCTAGTTTTATCAAGCATATGCGAAGGTTGGTATGTGCGATGGTGTTGTGTTACTGTGACCGTATGCATGCACAGGCATGTGCTGTGCTCATAGACACGTGCTGTGCTCATAGACACGTGCTGTGCTCATAGACACGTGCTGTGCTCATAGACACGTGCTCTCTCTCTCTCTCTCTCTCTCTCTCTCTCTCTCTCTCTCTCTCTCTCTCTCTCTCTCTCTCTCTCTCTCTCTCTCTCTCTCTTGCTCTCTCTCTCACACACACGTACACACACACACACACACACACACACACACACACACGTACACACACACACACACACACACACACACACACACAGTGACACACACACAGACACACACACACACACACACACACACACACACACACACACACACACACTGATGCACACGGATGCACACATGCACAGACACACTCACACACACACACACACACACACACACACACACACACACACACACGCATACGCATACGTAATAAAATGAAAACAATGCATTGAAACTAAAAACTTATTTACAAAATTGTGATTAAATAAAGTAATTAAACTACAAATATAAAGTATAATGTTATAAAACTGAATGCTGGAACTGAAAATAATTAAATAAAATGTTGATAAAATGATAAAAAGGTAATAGAAAATATAATCAAAATGACAATAGAAAGCGAAGTCGTTCAATATTGAAAATGTAGAGGAAGTATTAAGGTGAGACGAGAGCTGGCGTGGATAAGATTGGGTTAGTTGGTCGTGTTCGTATTGGATGACAAAGACCGTGACTAGCTTTGTGTATAGAGGCTAGCATTTGTATGTTTGTATATTGAAGTTGACTTAAGAGTTGATATTAATGTGTAGTGAACACTTTGCTGTCATTGGAAAACAATGTTTCTATATTGAAAATGTGGAGTCTGAGTGAAATCTAACTTAGAATTATTTAGATCTGTTGCAATCTATGCAAACAATAAGTGTAGTTAGTTTGTGGTTTATCTGGTTGATATTAATGAATGTTTTATTTCTTGGTGTAGATTTCATCCGGGAGTTGATTTCGAGTTGCCGAAGACAGGAAAGGGTAGGACGCCTTCGCTGACCAAAGGAGAGGATCCATCTGCTGCAACGGCTCCAGAGTGGAAGTTGTCTGGTCCAATGTGGGTCGACTATAGCCCTAAATCGTCCGGACGATCGCCGCCAAAGAGTCAATCTTTGTTGGTCTCGGCTCCTCCGGTGACAGTAACGAACACTGTAGCTACTCAGCCTGTGGCATCGGTTAGTCCTCCGACTACACAGAGTAATAGTTCAGGAGGTAAGGTGTTGGCCCAATATGGAAAACTGTGTTTCGTATAGGGTGGATAATGTACAGCTAATATGGTAGTCTAGTGTAGGCGCTCCCTAGTGTGTTGAGAGATGCATCTCTCTAATACAATAGTTTAGTTATTGTGAGATGCATCCCTCCAATACAATAGTCTAGTGTATTGTGACATGCATCCCTCCAGTACAATAGTCTAATGTGATGTAAGATGCATCCCTCTAATACATATGAGTAGAACATGGCCGGTGAGACAATACCACAAATATTCTCAATAGTGGAGGGGACGTATTAACGATCTTGCCATGTTCTGAGTGTTGTGTTGCATGTTGTCTCTTTCTTTCCACATTCTATTAACAAAAATTCAAGCTATAAGGCACCAAATACAAATGGTTTTTCACTTTGGGGTTTATGTGGGTGACTGTACATACTCAGACGTAATCGACCTGTGAAGTAAGGTGTTCTTGATTGATTGATGTGTCCGATCCCCAAGGGAAGAACAGAGAACAATGAAAGTTCCTGTACCATTACAATGCAGAGGTTTTGCTATGTGTATTGGCCGGATACACTCTAAAGGAATCCTAGCAATGGACTTGAAAACATGCAACAAAATAGTGTATTGTGAGATGTATCCCTCCCAGTACAATAGCCTAGTGTATTGTGAGATGCATCCCTCCAATACAATAGTCTAGTGTAGGTATTGTAAGATGCATCCCTCCATAGGATAGTCCAGTGTATTGTGAGATGCATCCCTCTAATACAATAGTCTAGTGTATTGTGAGATGCATCCCTCCAATACCATAGCGTAGTGTATTGTGAGATGCATCCCTCCAATACAATAGTCTAGTGTATTGTGAGATGCATCCCTCCAATACCATAGCCTAGTGTATTGTGAGATGCATCCCTCCAATACAATAGTCTAGTGTATTATGAGATGCATCCCTCCAATACAATTGTCTAGTGTATTGTGAGATGCATCCCTCCAATACCATAGCCTAGTGTATTGTGAGATGCATCCCTCCAATACAATAGTCTAGTGTATTGTGAGATGCATCCCTCCAATACAATAGTCTAGTGTATTGTGAGATTCTTCCCTCCAATACATTAGTCTACTGTCTGTTCCCCATAAGTGTGAACTTTGAAAATCATCAATATCTCCGCTGTTTTTTGGACTTCCCGATGATCTCGGTATCATCCACTGGGTCTGGCATTTCTGTTTATCAAATAATCTAAGCCTTTCCTATAAAGAAACAGAATGATAATACTTTGCATATCAAAGACAAACGGGTGGAGCAAAGTTATTATCCAATTATCTTGTAAGACCAACAGATCAGCAACTGGAACCATTTAAAATAATTGGTGTAACATGGTCCAACTGGAACAGCTCCTAGTGCTCTAATGAGCACACCTGGTGGGACCTCTACTTCATTACTCACTTCCAAGTTCACACTTACGGGAATAGTCTAGTGTATTGTGAGATGCATCCCTCCAATACAATAGTCTAGTGTATTGTGAGATGCATCCCTCCAATACAATAGTTTAGTGTATTGTGAGATGCATTCCTCCAATGCAATAGTCTAATGTGTTGAGAGAGATATCTTACTAATACAATAATTTTACATACCGAGAAACAATTTTCGACACTTTCTATAATCCTCACACTTCCATGCTTCATTTCATTTACAGATCAGTACATGTATCATGCAAAACGAACTCGACAATGTCCATGCTGTTCTGCCGTCTTTGTCTACGTTGGCAGTCTCATCAAACACATGCAGAAATGTCATCCAGGATCAACATGGCTCTCAGACAGCAGCGAACTACGAAACTACTTGAAGCAAGAAAAGCCAGAACGCGCATCATCAGCCACTGCCGTATCGACAGCGAGCCCAGTTCGAGTTCCCATTCAGACACGAAAAGGTGAGCAGCCACATAAAATGTCAGAAAATGTATGCTGTCAGTAGTGATGGTGGTATGTCTGTTGTTGTTGTAATTTATTTTGTAGTTAATTAATTAATTATTTTATTTATTTATATTTTTATTTTGTAGTCAGGTCACAGTCTGTTATCAACAATATCTAATTAACATGTTATTGATAGCAATATATAACAAAATTAATTATTGAAGACACATGACAAGCTGGTACATTTCTATATAGACATTGTGTCACGTCGGGGTCAACGTGCTCACTACTGTCGCATCTGTTCCAAACCGTTTTTCTACATAGCGAGTCTTCACAAGCATCTCCTCGACCACGGCGTCACTCCCGATGAAGTCGTACGTCTCAGCAGCCTAACGAACCCGAAAGAAGACGTGTCCAGCTCCGTTCCTGCGTCTGTTCTATCCGGAATGTCGATGCCACCTCTCACACAACACAACACATTGACTGACCAGATGATGAGCTTGAACACAAACAGCAGCATGTCTGGAATCGAGTCGTCTGCAAAGAGAGCGAAGCTCATGACCGGAGAAGAATTCAACCCGATGCATACGGTCGTGACAGACAGCTCACTGGACGACATGCCACAACACCAAATGTCGTTACGATCGAGAGCGAATCGTCTTCCTGTGAATTACGCCGAGATGGAAATGGAGGAAGGAGAAATGGCAAATATTGATGATGAACAAAATGCAGGCGAGTTTTCTGAGAGTTCGGGTACTCCGTATGTGTCATACCAGCAGGCACATCATACTGTTATGTCATGCTTGCAGCAGGCGTACAATGCGCTCGTAGCTTTAGAAAACATTCAGGGGCTTGCAAGGTTTGATCAGCCGTTTATGTTGCTGTCACCTGTTGCTGCTCTGTTTGAGGGCGATTCACAGGGCGTGTCGGTGCTGAAGAGTGTGACGTCGTCGGTTGCCGGGGCATTACAGAGTGCTGGCCATTTGGGTGTCGCGTTGGCCGATTTGCAGTCGATGTTGAATCAGAGAGTCGACGAGATGAATCGGAAAATGGTGTCTGCTGTGTACTCGGAGACTATTCAAGTAGGAAAGAAGAGTTTGGTTGTTGAGGCTCCGGCAGTTGAGGGTGTTGACAATGGAGGATGCAGGGAGGAAGCTGTGGATGATGAGAGAAGGCTAGGGATTCCGTCTATGGAAGAGGAACTTCGCATGCTTGAGAGACAAGATTCAGAGTGAGTAACGACAGATTGACAGACACACAGACAGATTGACAGACACACAGACAGATTGACAGACACACAGACACACAGACAGACAGACACACAGACAGATTGACAGACAAACAGATTAACAGACAGACAGACAGACAGACAGACAGACAGGCAGACAGACAGATTAACAGAGAGACAGACAGAGAGATTAACAGACAGACAGACAGACAGACAGATTGACAGACAGACAGACAGACAGACAGACAGACAGACAGGCAGGCAGTAGGTGGACAGAACAAGAATGTATTGCTGTCAGTGTTGTCAAGCTGTCTGGCAAACACACAGAGAGACAAACGTTGATTACTGACTGACAAATAATAAATCTATTAACAGCTGTAGACAAAACAGATGGACAGACATAGGGACATAGACAGACATACACAGCAGAGCACTGAAGCCACAAGCTGGACGCACACACAGTGTCACAACAAGAGTCGAATTACTTAATCACTTCGTTTCTGTTTAGGCCATTAACACCCCCACTGCAAATTGCCGACAGCCCGACAGCCAAGTCCACTAGCAGTCAAGACACCGAGATCTCCCCAGACAAATTCGACGATAACGTGGAGCCGAACCATTACGAATCGAAAGAGACACACTCGAAGAGCAGCCACAACACGCGCGGCAAACGTCGCAAAACACACCACTCGGTCTCACCGCCGCTAACCGAATCAGACGACGATTCAGGTGACATGCCTCAAACCTCATTAAATTAGCAAAATTTTTTTCTCACATTGCACATAGTGATTACACTGCAAATTGAATGGGACAAGCAATTTCGTGTAGATAACTGCTGCGTTTTATTAATTATTATTATTTGTGTCTCGATACACCACTTGAATGGGAGAAGATTGGATGTGAATTTTAGGTCACTATGACGATGGTATTGAGGACCGTGAGGTACATTGTATTTATTGGATTCTGCGTAGAGAAGATGAAGCTTTGTAAAGGCTGAGAGTACGACACTGCCTTACTTTTTTACTATATGAAAATGGAATCGATATGTATACGAGTGTTGTGTGTTGCCGAGCGTTTTTGTGAGGTTTGTGTGCATGTGGGGGAGGTTGGGGATGGGTGGAGTCAGGGGAGGTTGGGGGATGGGTAGAGTCAGGGGAGGTTGGGGGATGGGTAGAGTCAGGGGGTGGTAGAGGTCAGTATGTGTTTTCATGATTTTGTACTAGACTTTTTGTGTGATAGGTTTGTCTGGTTGTCTGCTTGGTTGTTTAATTGTTTGTTGGTTTTGTGTGCTTGTCTCAGTTTGTTGTCTTGTGCCTGTGTGTCTTTGTCTGTCTGCCTGACGTTTGGCTGTGTGTGTCTATACTTTAGCTGTCTGTCTGTCTGTCTGTCTGTCTGTCTGTCTGTCTGTCATATATTTTCATTACAATGAAATTCCATCAAACTCTAAAAGCAAACCTAAAGTCTACTACATAATAATTACTACATAATACATTAGCCCCATATGGGGGGATAAAACTTAAAAGAAGCTACTTATAACTAAAAGTTGTGCAAAGTCAGTGCTTCTACTAAGGGTCTTAGGTCCAGAACCGACCATGAGTTTTCTTGTCAGCACACTTGCATTGCAACGTTGCAGTTGAATTGAAACTGTCTGTTTGTCTGTCTGTCTGTCTGTCTGTCTGTCTGTCTGTCTGTCTGTCTGTCAATACATATATTTCAAACATGGAACTATTATACATCGCTGCAAAGTACATAACTATAACTAAAGTCCAACACTAGTAACTGTCTGTCTGTTTGTTTGTTTATATCTGTCTGTCTGTCTGTCTGTGTCTGTCTCTGTCTATTTGTCTGTCTCAATACATATATTTTCCAAACGTC